>NC_069506.1:54570474-54790474 GCF_027579735.1 Bombina bombina
CCCCCCTACAAAAAATAAATACAATATAAGATCAATTCCATGTGTACAAAGCATCTTCAAGAATAACCATGTCCATGATATTCATCAAACATTTCTGCAGTGGGAAATGCATTGACAATGACTCAAGATTTAACCTCGGCCTTTAGTTAACACTCATTTATCACTCTGTGAACCACTTTCAAATGTGTATTTGTAAACAATCGTATATCAGTTCTGATGGTTGTGCTGAGATTCACTGTGGATTTGCAAGTTTGTATGACAATAAATGGGAATCGCATGCCAGCTACTTTATCAAAATCTTACCATGCTGAAAGCAAAGAGAAAAATATTGATGTTCTCCATTCTCGATCACTTGTCAGGGATGTCTTATTCCATGTTTAAATGTCGATAGAAGAAATGAAATATTATTAAAAAAATAAGTTGCTGGCAATTTTAAGATTAGATACTAATATTCTGTTAAAATGCAAAGTGTGGGCATTACAAATTAAAGCCAAAAAACAGTACTACATCTTTATATCTAGATCTGGATTTAAATACAATTTAAAGGGATAGTAAAGTCCAAATTAAACTTTCATGATTCAGATAGGGCATGTAATTTTAAACAACTTTTTAATTTACTTTTATCATCAAATTTGCTTTGTTCTCTTGGTATTCTTACTATAAAGCTAAACCTAGGTAGGCTCATATGCTAATGTTTAAGCCTTTGAAGACCGCCTCTTATCTGAATGTATTTGATAGTTTTTTTCACATCTAGGAGGGCTTTAGTTCATGTGTTTCATATAAATAACATTGTGCTCATGCATAAGGAGATATCAGCACTAATTGCCTAAAATGCAAGTCTGTCAAAAGATCTGAGATAAGGGGCAATCTGCAGAAGGTTAGAAAGAAGATAATTACAGAGGTAAAAAGTATATTTCTATAACAGTGTTGGGTATGCAAAATCGGGGAATGGTAAATAAAGGGATTATCTATCTTTTTAAACAATAACATTTTTGGTGTTTACTATCCCTTTAAAGGGACATGAAACTCAAATTTTGACTTTCAGGATTCAGATAGATCATACGATTTTAAACAGCTTTCCAATTTACTTCTATTATCTAATTTGCTTCATTATCTTGGTATTCTTTGTTGAATGAGCAGTAATGCACTACTGTGAGCTAGATGAAAGCCAGCGACAAGAGGCAAATATGTGCAGGCACCAATCAGCAGCTTCTGTGCCTACCTAGGTAAAAGAGCAAAACAAATTAGATTATAAAAATAAATTGAAACTGTATTTAAAATTGCTTGCTCTATCTGAATCATGAAAGAAAAAAAATGGTATTTTATGTCTCTTTAAAGCTTAATTTAGTATCAAGTAAATAAAAATTGGGCAATTTGATAGATATGAATCTAGCAGCATGCCCCTACAACAATGTTCTGAGCTTGTCTGTTGTCACAAGGTGTTTGTTGTCACAAGGTGTTTGGGGTAAGTGTAATATATTAAAGGGGCATTTACTTTCTGTATTTATTTTCTACCCGTTTCCTGAAAATTGCAGATGGAAATGCAGTCTCTAGATTTAATACTGCTATATTCATTGATTGTACACTCTAGTAACTCATTTAAAACTGTTCCTGATTGACCTTAGGAGAAAAGAAAATCTAGTTTACAATGTAGTAGTGCCAGTTGCTTTAAAATCATGAAACCCATTCTTGATTCAGCTAGAGCATACAATTTTAAACAACTTTCCAATTTAATTCTGTGATCAAATTCACATTATTCTCTTGGTATCCTTTTTGAAAGACTAGCGATGTACTATTTGGGAGCAAGCTAAACAAATCAGGTGAGCCAATGACGAGAGTCATATATAACCAATCAGTTTCTATCTCCCTGTAGTGTGTTGCTGCCCCTAAAACTACTTAGATATGCATTTTAAGACTAAGAGAATAAAGAAAATTAGAAAATAGAAAGTAATTGGAAATTTGTTTAAAATTGTATGCTCTATCTGAATCATGAACGTATTTTGACTTTACTGTCCCTTTAAGGACACTAATATCCCAATGATCTAAAGTTCTCCATCCAAGTGAGATGATCTAAGAAGTCTCGTCAGTTTGGCATAGTCCCTCAACAAATAATTGAAAAATTTGAATTTTACCTTGAGAAATATTTATCTCACAAAAGGGTCTGTATATGAAAAAGAGATTCCTACTTTAAAATATAAGGTCTAAAAAAAATCACCATGCTGGCGAGTCTTTGATCATCGTGCAGTGAAACCGTACATTTATTTCCCCTCCCGATAATTAGACATATTTAAAATAAATACATCTAAATTATTCTCAGGCTATTTTTTGCTTTGAATATATCTTTCTATACAGTGTTTATTTAGTTATTAACGTTTGTTTAATATCGCAGCACTGCAAGCCATCTTATGTGTATTAATTCAAACTGCTTATGTTTCCTTGCTGTGTATTTATAACATCGCTGTACCTTTACTACAGTGTAATACACACCTATATAAGTCATTGTAGGTGATCCTGATATACTTGCAAATTATATTGACTTTGTTTTACATTTGATTATGTGGCTATTCTACAAAATTACACAAATACTTTTGCTTTCATCCAATTACTTGTTTTACTGTGCTGACACTAAAAATATCCAGGCTATCCATGATGAGATGAAAACAGTATTGTAACTAGATATTAAAGATGAAGTGAGAACAGTATTGTAACTAAATATTCAAGATGAGTTCAGAACAGTATTACAACTAGTGAAAACACCATAATTACTAGGTTTGAATTAAAACAAAGTCATTTGTATAAAATTGTTAATTATTTGAACTATATGAAAACATTATTTGCTTAAAAAATGTAATGTAACAAAATATAAGGATTTTTGTTGTTGATGTTTTTAGATATTTTATAATACATCATTTAAATGTATATAAAGGAAATTGAATGAGTATTAGGGTGCATAATAGGTTAAAGGATATTAAGAAGATTTCAAATGGATTTGTGTATTTATATTCTGAGCAGCTTTGCCATTCAAACATAAGAACATGAGGTCAGTTTCTGAGACTAAAAGGAACAAAATTAAGATGATAGTAAAAGCTCCCTGAATAATTTTAAGTGCATAGTATTTTGTACAAGCCTACACATGGATCTAAAATTATCTTATCAAGAGAGAAAGAAATTAGAAAACTGTGGTCAGTAAAGTCCCAATAGGGAGTTGACATCTATTTAGATTTTTGTCACACGGGATGACAGGTTCATAATTGATTTTCATTTAGAAAATAAAGACAGCAAGTGAAAGCATTCGGGTACAAGGCACATAATGTATGTAAAAATTCCAGCTGTCAGCCATAATAATTCAAGATTAAAGAGACAGTCTAGTCAAAATTAAACTTTCATGATTCAGATAGGGCATGTCATTTTAAACAACCTTCCAATTTACTTTTCTCATCAAATTTGCATTGTTCTCTTGGTATTTTTAGTTGAAAGCTTAACTTAGGTAGGCTCATATACTAATTTTTAAACCTTTGAAGACTCTTATCTGAATGTATTTGACAGTTTTTCACAGCTAGAGGGCGTTAGTTCATGTAGTGCATTGTTACTTTGGAGCCAACAATAACTATTGGCTAGATTACGAGTTTTGCGTTATGAGTAAAAAAACAGCGTTAAGGCTGTCCCGCACACTTTTTTGGGCGTACCGCAAATTAACTTACCCAATTTTCATAAAGTCTTTTTTCAATGGGACTTCCATTGTGCCAGTATTACAATCTTTTTTTTTAGGCCAAAAAGTGAGCGGTACAGCCTATCCCGCAAGATTCGTAACGCATTCTAAAGTCAGTAGTTATGAGTTTTACACTACAAAGCCGTAGCATAAAACTCATAACTAAAGTGCTAAAAAGTACACTAACACCCATAAACTACCTATTAACCCCTAAACCGAGGCCCTCCCGCATCGCAAACACTATAATAAAATTATTAACCCCTAATCTGCCGCTCCCGACATCGCCGCCACTATAATAAACATATTAACCCCTAAACTTCTGCATCGCAAACACTAGTTAAATATTATCAACCCTGTCCCTAACATCGCCGCCACCTACCTACATTTATTAACCCCTAATCTGCCACCCCCAACGTCGCCACCACTATACTAAAGTTATTAACCCCTAATCAATTGGAACAGCCAATAGAATGCAAGCTCAATCCTATTGGCTGATTGGATCAGCCAATAGGATTGAAGTTCAATCCTATTGGCTGATTGCATCAGCCAATAGGATTTTTTCAACCTTAATTCCGATTGGCTGATAGAATTCTATCAGCCAATCGGAATCTAAGGGATGCCATCTTGGATGACGTCACTTAAAGGAACCTTCATTCGTCGGGAGTTGTCGGAAGAAGAGTATGCTCCGCTTTGGATGTGTTAAAGATGGACCCGCTCCGTGCCGGATGGATGAAGATAGAAGATGCGATCTGGATGAAGACTTCTGCCCATCTGGAGGACCACTTCTCCCAGCTTGGATGAAGACTTCTCCTGGCTTCGTTGAGGACTTCTTGCCGCTTTATTGAGGACTTCTCCCGGCTTCGTTGAGGATAGATGTTGGCTCTTCAAAACTGTAAGTGGATCTTCAGGGGGTTAGTGTTAGGTTTTTTTAAGGGTTTATTGGGTGGGTTTTATTTGTAGTTTAGGGTTTGAGCAGCAATAGAGCTAAATGCCCTTTTAAGGGCAATGCCCATCCAAATGCCCTTTTCAGGGCAATGGGGAGCTTAGGTTTTTTAGTCAGGGTTTTATTTGGGGGGGTTGGTTGGGGGGTTGGTTGGGTGGGTGGTGGGTTTTACTGTTGGGGGGGTTGTTTGTATTTTTTTTACAGGTAAAAGAGCTGATTTCTTTGGGGCAATGCCCCACAAAAGGCCCTTTTAAGGGCTATTGGTAGTTTAGGCTAGGGTTTTTTTATTCTAGGGGGCTTTTTTTATTTTGATAGGGCTATTAGATTAGGTGTAATTCATTTAAATATCTTGTAATTTGTTTTTTATTTTGTGCAATTATTTAATTGTAGTGTAAGGTTAGGTGTTAGTGTAAGACAGGTTAGGTTTTATTTTACAGGTACATTTGTATTTATTTTAGCTAGGTAGTTAGTAA
Organism: Bombina bombina; assembly: GCF_027579735.1. Lineage (NCBI taxonomy): Eukaryota > Metazoa > Chordata > Amphibia > Anura > Bombinatoridae > Bombina > Bombina bombina. The sequence continues at coordinate 54,575,600 of NC_069506.1, forward strand.
ATAGTTAATAACTATTTAGTAACTATTCTACCTAGTTAAAATAGATACAAACTTGCCTGTGAAATAAAAATAAACCCTAAGGTAGCTACAATGTAACTATTAGTTATATTGTAGCTATCTTAGGGTTTATTTTATAGCTAAGTATTTAGTTTTAAATAGGAATTATTTAGTTATTAATAGTAGGTTTAATTTAGATTTATTTTAATTATATTTAAGTTAGTGGGTGTTAGGGTTAGGGTTAGACTTCGGTTTAGGGGTTAATAACTTTAGTATGGGGGAGACAGATTACGGTTAATAAGTGTAGGTAGGTGGCGGCAATGTTGGGGCGGCAAATTAGGGGTTAATATTATTTAAATAGTGTTTGAGATGCGGGAGTGCGGTGGTTTAGGGGTTAATATGTTTATTATAGTGGTGGCGATGTCCGGAGCAACAGATTAGGGGTTAATAAGTATAATGTAGGTGTCTGCGATGTCAGGGGCGGCAGATTAGGGGTTAATAAGTGTAAGATTAGGGGTGTTTAGACTCGGGTTTATGTTAGGGTGTTAGGTGTAAACATAAATTTAGTTTCCTCCTAGGAATCAATGGGGCTGCGTTACGGAGCTTTACGCTGCTTTTTTGCAGGTGTTAGGCTTTTTTTCAGCCGGCTCTCCCCATTGATGTCTATGGGGAAATCGTGCACGAGCACGTACAACCAGCTCACCGCTGACTTAAGCAGCGCTGGTACTGGAGTGCGGTATGGAGCACAATTTTGCTCTATGCTCACGTGAGCGGTAACAATAACGTGCAAGTTAGTACCACATCCCTCATAACGCAAAACTCGCAATCTAGCCGTATGTTTTTAACACAGGCAAAATAAATAACGAAAGTGCACACACCTTTTATTGTTAATCCAGTTTTGAGGTGTGAGGTTTATGTCCTTTTATCATTATTAATTGTGGAATAATTATAATGAACAATTTGCCAAACTGACAATTTATCTCACAATAAAAAGTCAAAATTGTAACTAAATATTCAAATTATAATTCCCAAAATCTGGACAACAAAAAGCAAGATTAATGGATGGTTATTAGAATGCGTCGTTCGAAATTCATCAAGGCTCATTTCACCTTTTTTCTAACCAATCACCAGTAAGCTTTCATGCTAATTATATATATTGTTATTTTTAGTGCCCCATTACCAATACATGATGTCTCGCACATCATACGAGTACTGCTAACACTGAGAAAGAGCAATCATTACAACCACATTACTTAGGAAACACATTGGCAAAATAGGTTTTGAGAATGGGCATAATTGTTAAATTAACATTAACTACAGTAGATTTGCATAATAAACACAAATTTCAAAGTTATGTATATTTCCACTCCTCCTTTATCATGTGACAGCCATCAGCCAATCACAAATGCATTCTGTGAATTCTTGCACATGCTCAGTAGGAGCTGGGCTGGTGACTCAAAAAGTGTAAATATAAAAAGACTGTGCGCATTTTGTTAATGGAAGTATATTGAAAAGTTGTTTAAAATTGCATGCTCTATCTGAATCATGAAAGTTTAATTTGACTTGAGTATCCCTTTAAATATTACAATTTCTGTTTTGTTATGGTAAAGTTATATTACTGGACAGAATGAAATAAATCTTGACAATCTTGTAGATGCCAACAAGGCGCTGATTGAGGGCATTCACAGGTGTTCCTGGGCGTTCTTGTGGCATAGTTCAGATATTTCCCCTAAACATCAACTTAGCGCATGCAGAATTTAAAAAGGTTGAATTACCTTTGTGAAGTAATCTCAGAGCCGTGTCTGATTTTTCAAAGCTGAAAAGTCTCAGTTTTTTATTTTTCATTTATTTATATTTAACTTTAATATACCTTTTTTTTGTGCATATGTAAGACTGAAGGATTTTATTGAAGTTGTATTTTATTTTTTATTTTAATTCACTTGTTTACTAATGTTTGGAGGTGTTTTTCAGAAGACACTTTCCTTGTCTATGGAATTTTTACAAAATGGCTTTAAACGATTTCTGATATTTATAATTATGAAATATTTATCACTTTAATATTTACTATTGCAGGATTTAGTATATTAAATATCAATCTTAACATTTTGAATCGTATTAAATATATGTTTATTATAGACATTTCATAAATGTTTCAAGTTTAACAACATTATTTTTAAAGGGCATATTCAACCTTTTATGCCTAGGAGTGTCTTTTGCACCATGAACAATGAGGATGCACCTCTGTTTCTGAGCATTTCCTTATTGCATACAATGTCATCAAGCACAATATAATAATGTCACAATACTGGAAATATTGCTGGGATACTAGGAATGAGAGTGGTCTTGTGGTTTCTCCACTCATATCTCCTTCTTCAGAGGACAACACAAGTGTAATTTCGGCACAGTTTTCCTCTTTTAAATCGATGGATTCTATGTACTTAGTGAAACAATAATTTTTTTGTTTGTTTTTGCTTGTGTGGGTTCCACAAGCAAGTTTTCTAGCTAGTTGTCTATTTGGGTTATGTCCCATGTTTAGTTAACCCGATCGTATTCAATTTCAAGTCTGGGATCAGATCATAGGGGAATGCCTACAATGGCATGCCCCAAGTATGATTTTGCATTAAACAAAAGGAGGAGGCTGCAGAACGCCAAAAAAGATAGGGTGTTTAATGCCGTCTTAAGGGTGTTAAAGCCCAGTGCTGTTAGGATAGCATAGAACGCCCTAAGGGCGAGAAAGGGTTAAGGATTAAATACAAAAGAGTTTAGATTTGAATATCTCCTGAGTACAGTTGTGTATTAATTTTCTTTTTTTGTTATTAGAAAGGTTAGTTTTCACTCAGTATTATAGGAATTGTAGTTTTCGGATTGCCACCTAACGGTCAGGATTCGTTTTGCCTTTGTGCAACTCTACTGTTCCTTTAGGAGCTAAACTGGCGATTCCCATATAAGGCACCTTCTATCCTCCCACCATTGCTGGATTAATGTTGATTGAGAATTCAGTAAGCCTGCAACACTTATTACAGACGTCTCTTGTTCCAAACCTCTACTCAGCACTTACGTCCTGGAAATCGCCAGTCCGCTGACGTCATCAGCTACAGCCGAAACCGCCACTTGTGAGTCTAACTGCTGTTTGCTTGAAGCCAGCTCCACGCTTCTTCCAGTTCTGCATACACGCCGGCTGCACTAACTTTACCCCTACGAGTTAGCAGGATAGTATTCACAGCTCCGGACTCCTTACCTTCTGAGGCAGCTCTAGCAGATCATTCCTGCTTGCAACATACAGGTCGTATATTTCGATAAACCGTCTGTTTAATAAGTGCTGCAGTGTATAAAATCAGTTCCTCTATCATCCTGGAACTTTCACTACAGGGAGTGCAGAATTATTAGGCAAATGAGTATTTTGACCACATCATCCTGTTTATGCATGTTGTCTTACTCCAAGCTGTATAGGCTCGACAGCCTACTACCAATTAAGCATATTAGGTGATGTGCATCTCTGTAATGAGAAGGGGTGTGGTCTAATGAAATCAACACCCTATATCAGGTGTGCATAATTATTAGGCAACTTCCTTTCCTTTGGCAAAATGGGTCAAAAGAAGGACTTGACAGGCTCAGAAAAGTCAAAAATAGTGAGATATCTTGCAGAGGGATGCAGCACTCTTAAAATTGCAAAGCTTCTGAAGCGTGATCATCGAACAATCAAGCGTTTCATTCAAAATAGTCAACAGGGTCGCAAGAAGCGTGTGGAAAAACCAAGGTGCAAAATAACTGCCCATGAACTGAGAAAAGTCAAGCGTGCAGCTGCCAAGATGCCACTTGCCACCAGTTTGGCCATATTTCAGAGCTGCAACATCACTGGAGTGCCCAAAAGCACAAGGTGTGCAATACTCAGAGACATGGCCAAGGTAAGAAAGGCTGAAAGAGGACCACCACTGAACAAGACACACAAGCTGAAACGTCAAGACTGGGCCAAGAAATATCTCAAGACTGATTTTTCTAAGGTTTTATGGACTGATGAAATGAGAGTGAGTCTTGATGGGCCAGATGTATGGGCCCGTGGCTGGATTGGTAAAGGGCAGAGAGCTCCAGTCCGACTCAGACGCCAGCAAGGTGGAGGTGGAGTACTGGTTTGGGCTGGTATCATTAAAGATGAGCTTGTGGGGCCTTTTCGGGTTGAGGATGGAGTCAAGCTCAACTCCCAGCCCTACTGCCAGTTTCTGGAAGACACCTTCTTCAAGCAGTGGTACAGAAAGAAGTCTGCATCCTTCAAGAAAAACATGATTTTCATGCAGGACAATGCTCCATCACACGCGTCCAAGTACTCCACAGCGTGGCTGGCAAGAAAGGGTATAAAAGAAGAAAATCTAATGACATGGCCTCCTTGTTCACCTGATCTGAACCCCATTGAGAACCTGTGGTCCATCATCAAATGTGAGATTTACAAGGAGGGAAAACAGTACACCTCTCTGAACAGTGTCTGGGAGGCTGTGGTTGCTGCTGCACGCAATGTTGATGGTGAACAGATCAAAACACTGACAGAATCCATGGATGGCAGGCTTTTGAGTGTCCTTGCAAAGAAGGGTGGCTATATTGGTCACTGATTTGTTTTTGTTTTGTTTTTGAATGTCAGAAATGTATATTTGTGAATGTTGAGATGTTTTATTGGTTTCACTGGTAAAAATAAATAATTGAAATGGGTATATATTTGTTTTTTGTTAAGTTGCCTAATAATTATGCACAGTAATAGTCACCTGCACACACAGATATCCCCCTAAAATAGCTATAACTAAAAACAAACTAAAAACTACTTCCAAAACTATTCAGCTTTGATATTAATGAGTTTTTTGGGTTCATTGAGAACATGGTTGTTGTTCAATAATAAAATTAATCCTCAAAAATACAACTTGCCTAATAATTCTGCACTCCCTGTATATTGATAACCAAAATGTATGTTTCGCTTATAAGTTTCTACCTACTTAAGTACACATGAACTTGTTCTATCTATGAGTCTATTTGCTACAATACTTTTAGCTTTGACAAAAAGTAAATATATTGTGATCACTGTTTTTGCTCAGTTAACTGTCCTGCCACTTATCTGATTGTCAGTTTCACCGGTGTGAACTCTGAGGAATAACTTGTGGCTATAAAAAGACAGAAGGATAACTTTTAACTATAGTGCATATTTTTTATCTTTCCTGTCACATTACCTAAGAATCATTGTTGAAGCTGAGCTTAATGAAAACCGCATACATTGTTTCCAATCACTATTTGATTTATATCAGAAGTGTGACATATTAATCCAGCCATAAGTATGTTCCACATCAAAAGCTAGGCATCAACTACCCGTGGGTCTACTATAGCTATACCCGGTACCAAAGCATCCATGGACGGATGTGTCTCTAGATTTTATCATTGAACTTCCAAGATCTTCCTCATTTACAACTATTTTAGTGGTAGTGGACATGTTCTCCAAGATCGCTCATTTCATGCCAATGGAAGTAATACCTTCTGCTCAACAGACAGCTGAGATCTTCATTAAGGAAATCGTCCATTTACATGGTTTACCCACTTCGGTCCTCAGTGACAGATGCTCACAATTTACCTCTAAATTTTGGAAGCAGTTATGTAAAGGCTTACACATCACACAGAAATTTACCACCTCTTACCACCCACAGACTAACGATCAAACAGAAAGGACCAACAAATGGTTAGAACAGTTTTTACAATGCTACTGTTCACATCAACAGCAACATTGGGCCACATTTCTACCACTTGCCGAGTTCGCATACAACAATGCTAAAGACTCTACCACTAGCCAGACCCCGTTTTTTTATCAACTATGGTATACATCCTCGTATGAATTTCTATCCACGAGTAGACGTTACTTGTCCAAAGGTTAATGATATTATCAATGACATCACTTTGAATTTCTGTTATCCACGATAATATCAAACATGCTCAAGCTTCACACAAGAGGTATTATGATCTGAGACATAGATCTCAACCATCCTACAACATTGGACAGAAAGTATGGTTGTCAACTAAGAATTTGTGTTTACAAACCCCTTCTAGGAAGCTTACAAGTCTGTACATTGAGCCGTTCTCTATAATCGCCTTGCCAAACCCTGTAATTGTAACCTTGCAACTACCTGATTCGTATAAACTGCATCCTACTTTTCACGTTTCTTTGATTGCCAGTATCCTCTACGAGTGACATCCAGTATGAAGTCCATAGCAATTTGGACTCCCACAGACGCTCAGGAGTTCTTGAATATTTGATACATTGGAAAGGCTATGACCATGCTGAGGACTCCTGGGAGCCAGCGTCCAATCTTACTGCTCCCAGATTAGTTTCGTTATTTCATGGTCAGAACCCTGACAGACCTTCACCTTAGAACCTCCTTGCAGTTCCTTTTTTGGGGGGACTATGTCAGGATTTGTTTTTCCTTTGTGCAACTCTACTGTTGCTTTAAGAGCTAAACTGGCGATTCCCATATAAGGCACCTTCTCTCCTCCCACCATTGCTGGATTAATGTTGACTGAATGTTCAGTAAAGCCTGCAACACTTACTACAGCCATCTCTTGTTCCAAACCTCTACTCAGCACTTACGTCCTGGGAATCGCCAGTCCGCTGACATCATCAGCTACAGCTGAAACCGCCACTTGTGAGTCTAACTGCTGTTTGCTTAAAGCCAGCTCCACGCTTCTTCCAGTTCTGCATATACGTCGGCTGCACTAACTGTACCCCTACGAGTTAGCAGGATAGTGTTCACAGCTCCGGACTCCTTACCTTCTGAGGCAGCTCTAGCAGATCATTCCTGCTTGCAACATACAGGTCGTATATTTTGCTATACCGTCTGTTTAAGAAGTGCTGTAGTGTATAAAATCGGTTCCTCTATCATCCTGGAACTTTCACTATATTGATAACCAAAATGTATGTTTCGCTTATAAGTTTCTACCTACTTAAGTACACATGAACTTGTTCTATCTATGAGTCTATTTGCTACAATACTTTTAGCTTTGACAAAAAGTAAATATATTGTGATCACTGTTTTTGCTTAGTTAACTGTCCTGCCACTTATCGGATTGTCAGTTTCACCGGTGTGAACTCTGAGGAATAACTTGTGGCTATAAAAAGACAGAAGGATAACTTTTAACTATAGTGCATAGTTGTTATCCTTCCTGTCACATTACCTAAGAATCAATCTTGAAGCTGAGCTTGATTAAGACCGCATAATCAGTTTACGCCAGGGTTAGGTTCCAGAAGGAATGGTTGTAAATCGAAACCATTGTAAATTGAAACCCAGTTTATAATGTAAGTCAATGGGAAGTGAGGGAGTTAGGTTCCAGGCCCCTCTCAAAATTGGCATAAGTAACACCTAATTCATTATTTTTAAAGCTTTGAAATAAAGACTTTAAATGCTAAACAGCATTATAAACCTAATAAAATATTCACACAACACAGAATATATAATTAAACTAAGTTAAATGAACAAAAACATTTGCTAAACAGCATTATAAACCTAATAAAATAATCACACAACACAGACTTTACTTGCATTTTTCTGCAAACAGTTCTTTCTATGCATTCCAATCTGGACTGATTTATAGAAAGGAAGATCTTGTTCCTTTGCAAGCTGCTCGATAGCTCAGGTCTGGTTAAACTGATTAATTTCAGCTTGCTTGACTTGCATATCTTTGCTGTAACACAAGCGGACAGCTCCACCTACTGGCTATTTTAATCAATGCACTGCTTCTCAATGCTTTTCAATAGCAGTCATATGACTGAAAAAAAGGTTGTTATTCTGAAACGGTGCAAATTGAACCATTGTAAACCGAGGGCCACCTGTACATTGTTTCTAATCACTACTATTTGATTTATATCAGAAGTGTGACACTAACAACATTGGAAGTTACTTTAATTTTGGATATGGAAGACATTATTTTCAGGCAGTGAACCACAAATTCCTAAAAAAAATGCCTGTTCATCTGAATAGCAATTTAAACAGCTTTGACTTACCTTTTTTATTTCTGTACAAAAATATATTTTAACATGTTTAATTACAGGTCTTTCATGTGACACTATTATAGTAATAGCCCCTAAACCGTAATGTCATGGCACCAGATGGCTCTCATTGCTACAATCTAAATTCCTGGCTTTGGTGGAAACAGTAAGCAAATTAAAATTAGTTATATTGATTGAAAAACAAATCACTCATTATATAAAATATAGTTATATAGACTTAAAGAGAAATAATAAAATTGCAGCACACAAAATGTTCTCTAAAATTTAAGAGTCTGGGTAGCAGTATGCAAATATATATATACTGTATATTGTGTTTTTAAGATTTCTTTTTACATTTTATGGACCCTTTATGCATGTGCCTGCTGTCACTACACAACTTTTAACACACAGCATGAAAGAGATACACAAAGCAAGCATGCCTACCCACAGGCAGCTATTTCCACCTTCTGGGTTTTATCGGATATTTTAGACTCACAATTGACTAATGCAAAAATTAACTGTATTATCTGTTTAGGAACCAATAAACTAATTTAGTGTAAATTATTTAGTCTCTATGAGCACTGCGTGGCTTCACACATTAGAATTTGTTAATAACTCCAGAGCTCTGATATTTAAAAAAAAAATGTGTTTACTTCTCCGTAGGAATCTTTAACAGTTATTATGGGAGCACAAAACGATTACTTCAGCAATAATGTAATTAAATACATAACCTGTGATGGGTGTCAACCTCTCTTTCAACTAAAACAGTAACATTTTTATTAGCGCTGATTACAATAAACAATGTGAAAAGGAATCAACCAATCATACTTTATTATTTTATTTAAAAAAAAGAAAAGAAATGATAAATCTCAATGTGACAATTCTGTTTTTATTCATTTCTCCAAAGCAAAATTAGAAGATCTCACAGCCCGCAAGCAAAAGAAAAGAGTGTTCTAGTTCGCTAGCCATATTGATGTCATTAATTTTTTAATATAAAAAGCCTTTTGATATGAACTCAGTATTTAAACGACACCAATTAATTTTCATGTTAAAAGTCTAAACAAACTTCATAACTAATTGCAAAGAGTCCTTGACCGGCAAACCGGCTTTCATCCTTGTTGGAAATTTGCATTTGAAGCAGAAGTCTAGAAAAGGTAGATACAGTGATAATATTAAGATAATTGTCTCTAATTTTAACCCAAGTACAGCTGGGCATGTTTTTAACAAGGGATTGCTCCTCAACATCATCTGCCAATCTAATTGTTGGATCTTTTTTGATCATATTTTTTTTTCAAGAGTATCGTACACTACTGGCTCTTTAATTATGCTTTTATAAAAAATAATTTAAAAAATTACAGGAAAAAAAACATTGCACTCCTTCTAATTAGCAAAAAAAGGAAATATTTTAAAAGGACAGTAAACATCAGAATTGTTGTTGTTTAAAAAGGAAGATAATCCCTTTATTACCCATTCCCCAGATTTGCATAACTAACACTGTTATAATAATATACTTTTTACCTCTATGATTATCTTGTATCTAAGCCTCTGCAAACTGCCCCCTTATTTCAGTTCTTTTGACAGACTTGCATTTTTAGCCAATCAGTGCTGACTCATAGGAGCTTCACGTACCTAAACTCAATGTTATCTATATGAAACACATGAACGAACGCCCTCTAGTGGTGAAAAACTGTCAAAATGCTTTCAAATTAGAGGCGGCCTTCAAGGTCTAAGAAATTAGCTTATGAACCTCCTAGGATTAGCTTTCAACTAAGAATACCAAGAGAACAAACAAAATTGGTAATAAAAGTAAATTGGAAAAGTGTTTAAAATGACATGCCCTATTTAAATCATTATTTTTTTTTTTACTTGACTGTCCCTTTAATATAACAAAAGTAAATTAAAAGAAAAAAAAAAAGGATATAAAAATGTTTACAGTATACACCAATTTTCATATAACTGCATGTAATAGACACTACTATAAAGAAGAATAAGCACAGATACTGATATAAAAATACAGTTTAAAACCTTTTAAAAACATACTTAGAAGTTCTGAGTTTTGCACTGTTGATGAGGTTAGTCTGGGACACCCAGTGAAAGGGGTTGGGAAAACAAAAGAAGCATCACTTCCTCTCCCCCCCCCCCATATGATAAGACAGATAACATAAACAGGAGTCAGCAGGAGTCTGTAAACGCGCGTATACATCTGACACTGTGGGGCTTTGTTAGGAGTATGAAAATCATCGGTATGTTGTAAAAAAATAAGCAAAACTATACATTGTTACAAAAATACTTTCAGATGGGCTATATAAATAGAACTTAAAATTTATTTCATACTTTGAAAAAAATAACAAAACTTTTCTTATGCTATATATTAATATTTAACATGATTATTTAATGACTTATGCTTACATATAAAATAGTAATAATTTTTAGGATGAAACATTTGCCTCTTGAGAGGGTGTATGATATTTTAAATGATCATTTTGTTTAAAGCATAAAGCTTTATTAAGCAGTAAAGTTTAACTTCAGCCCAAATGGGACATAATTCAACAATATTTCTGCTTACAAATATGTAATTTAGTAAGTTTCTGTAAATTAATTTAAGCAATCTGAAATCCCGGCTTACTTTAAATCCTTGAGGGCTGGAGTATGACAATTCTGTAATATATAAACGTCTATTCTTATTCATTCTAAAATAATAGTCTATTTTATTCTTGCCTTCTATTTTATTGCCACACTGTACTCTATGCTAAGCCTAGTATATAGGAATAGACTGTGCACAGGCAAAACATTTTTTTGGGTTTCAGATTAGTTATAACTATTTCCAATGAGAACAAAAAAAAAAAATCACAAATATTTTAAAACAATTAAATGAACCTATCTTTTAATGCCAACAAAACATATAAGTGTCAATTACAATCCTTCATAAAAATGTATCTAATGTTTTCTACATAATTAACCATTAAAGTGTATGGGAATTTTTGTAGTTAAATCATTTGATATTGATAAGCTTTTCTGAATGATTGTGATGTACCCTATAATTTGCTGATTTGTTGAAGCTTACCCTTGACCTCTCTGGACATCCTGACTTTTGATTTGCATCTGACCCTTTTTAGTCAAAGTGAAAGGAAATGGATGAGCATCCCCTAGTCTCCTACCTCCTTATGACAGGTTATAGCTTGATTGCACATGCCTGTATGACTAAAAACAACATTTATTACCTCACTGGTGGCCCCTAAACATCAATCATAAGTAATATTATGGCAGGATTGAACAGGGGACATGGATAAATGAATGGTCAGACCCCCTGTACATCATTACAAACTAAGGAGCTAATTTGTCAAACTTACAAAGCTCCTTTCCCTTTTCCCAACCAATTCCTGCACCTTGTTTGGTTGCAAAAGGTAGGAACAAACAAACCAATCAATTTGGTTAAGCAATAGTTTGTTCTTCATTTGTGTCATCATATAATGTATTTGTCTGTTTGTATATTAAAATACTCTCCAAATTAGAATACATTCAGACTAATTTTTATTAGTCTGAAGCACAAATATGCATCTCTAATTACAAGAACTAAAAGGAATTTGTACCTTATAATAACCAACCATCTTTACAACAAAATATATACACAATATATTTGCGCCCTAACTTTTCTATATTTTATAAAGACTAATATTCATATCCTAAATCTACATCAATAAACACGGTAAAACCTCCAGTATATGCCAGTAAAAAATAATTTGTTTAATGTATATTAGTCAATAAGCTTAGTACTTAGACGTACCTCTGTCTCAGTCATAAGTAATGAATTCTCTTTAAGCAAACTAGTGGAAAATGTAAAATATGTAATGGTCACTTAGGGACTATAATCCTATGTTGTTTCTTATATCTATGAAAAAAAAATGGTTCTTGCATCTAAACCAAATCATGTTAAAAGCTCAGAGAGTTCTCTTATGAGTTCAAATATGAGGTAACTACCTTGATCTGATGGTGCTGATCTTTTTATGTCATATCTGTGGAATAGACCCTTTTAAGTAAAAATGTTCTGACAGAATCCTGACTGATCTTTTTTGATGTCTGAGTGTCTACATTTTTTTTTCCCTTTAAAATTTGTCAAAGCCATCACAACAAAATAGTGTCAGGTATTAGAGAGTTGATTTTCACCAGGTTGATGCTATGTCAGAGCAGCAACCACAAGTTTTCATGTCATATAGTAGAACTACAATTCAAACATTTTCTCTTCTTAAAAAAAATAATAATAATAATCAGGATTTTATTAAAGGGACATGAACCACAATTTGTTTTCATGATTCAGTGAGAGCATGCAATTTTAAACAACTTTCTCATTTAATTTTATTATCAAAATGTATTTGTTCTCTTGTTATCCTTTATTAAAAAGTAGTTCTGCAAAAATGTTAGCCATTTGCAAGAATACTAAATAGCAGCACGATTTCCTGTCATGTAGTGATCCAGATGCCTACCTAGGTATCTCTTCAACAAAAGAATACCATATAAACAAAGTAAATTTGATCATTTAAGAAAATTGGACATTTTTAAAAAAAGTGATCTAAGCAAAATTGATAAAATAAGTATATTGGAAAAATGTTTAAAATTCCATGTGCTATCTAATCCATTTAAGTTTAATTTTGACTTTACTGTCCCTTTAAGCACTACACTGCAATGAATCTGCATGCAAAATAAAACTTTTAAATAATTTAAAACTATTATTTGGTGAGAAATATTTGCTTTTTTTTACAGTCCAGTGGCATACCCCATGGATTGACCCTTAAAGGGACACTCAAGTCAAAATAAACTTTTATGATTCAGATAGAGTATGCAGTTTTAAGACACTTTCCAATTTACTTTTATTATCAAATTGTGCACAGTCTTTTTATGTTCACACTTTCTGGGGAACAAGATCCTACTGAGAATGTGCACAGGATATATGTATACTAGTCTGTGATTGGCTGATGTCTGTCACATGATACAGGGGGGTGCGGAAAATGGGGAGAAAATTATTTGTCAGAAAAAAAAAATCTACTGCTTATTTGAAATTCAGATTAAGTGTTAAATCATTGTCTTTGTATTATGCATGTGTTAATTATGCAATTCTACTGCATTACGTGGTCCTTTATTATGTATGCTGTCTACGAGTAAGGGGCAGACATTAGTGAACAGCCCATACATAAAAAGAAGATAAAGCACCTAGAGAAAAGTTAGTGTACCTTAACTAGCAGTAGTTTAATAAAATGGATCAAAAGTTTTAATCATAGCAATGAAAATGAAAACATTATTGGAACAATACATAATCATATTTTATAAATGTGTTAAAATTAAATTTGTAAACAACTTTCCAGTTCTCTTGGTATCCGTTGTTGAAAAGCATTCCTAGCTAGGTTCTGGACCAGCAGTGCACTTCTGAGAGCTAGCTACTGATAGGTGGCTCCACATATATGCTTCTAGTGATTGGCTCACTCAATATGTTCAGCTAGCTCCCATTAGTGCATTGCTTCTCTTTTAACAAAGGATAACAAGAGAATGAAGCAGATTTGATCATAGAAATAAACTGTATGTTCTGAACCATGAAAGAAAATATTTAGGTTTCATGTCCCTTTAAACAAATATTTAACAGTATTTGTTTTCCTCTTTAATGTGATAAGATAAAGAGGCCCTTGTGTATAAAGATAATATGAGGATGTCTACTCTCTTTGCTAGTTCAGCCCATTTAAATGGGTTATGATTTCAATTAGCAAAAACATCCATTTCATATACAAAAGTAAACATAAATTAGTAAATTTCCATACATTTATACTCTGCAACTGGTATAACAAATCATTAGAAACACATTAAAAGGAAATCCATTTTTTGGAAGAAGTTAAACAAACCGTCTCTTGAGGAATGGAAAAGTTATGTTACTTTAATAATTTCTTTAGAAAAGTATTGTTACTCATTCAAACAATGACTAGATGATATGGGATAAATACTGTACATAGAATCCAGATTAAATCTTTATGTACTTACTTTTTTTATTACTGCTTTTGACTGCCTTATTTTGTGCTATAATACAGAGTTCTTCAAACTACGGGTCAGGACAAATTACTGGGTAGGAACACAATGTTTACTGGGTCGTGAATTATGTGTGTGTGTCGTTTGAGAGAGAGAGAGAGTGTGTGTGTGTGTGTGCTTGTGTGTAATATGAGTGTGTGTGTAACATGAGTGTGTGTGTGTGTGTGTGTGTGTGCTTGTGTGTAATATGAGTGTGTGTGTGTGTGTGTGTGTAACATGAGTGTGTGTGTGTAATATGAAAGTGTGTGTGTTACATGAGAGTGTGTGTGGTGTGTATGTGTAATATGAGTGTGTGTGTAACATGAGTGTGTGTGTGTGTGTGCTTGTGTGTAATATGAGTGTGTGTGTGTAACATGAGTGTGTGTGTGTGTGTGCTTGTGTGTAATATGAGTGTGTGTGTGTGTGTAACATGAGTGTGTGTGTGTGCTTGTGTGTAATATGAGTGTGTGTGTGTGTGTGTGTAACATGAGTGTGTGTGTGTGTGTGCTTGTGTGTAATATGAGTGTGTGTGTGTAACATGAGTGTGTGTGTGTATGTAATATGAAAGTGTGTGTGTTACATGAGAGTGTGTGTGGTGTGTATGTGTAATATGAGAGTGCGTGTTACATGAGTGTGTGTGTTACATGAGAGTGTGTATGTGTAATATGAGAGTGTGTGTGGTGCGTGTGTTGTAGGAGAATGTGTGTGTAACATGAGAGTGTGTGTGGTGTGTGTGTGTTGTATGAGAGTGTTTGTGGTGTGTATAATATGAGAGTCTATGGGGCATATTTATCAAGCTCCGAATGGAGCTTGATGCCCCGTGTTTCTGGCAAGCCTACAGGCTCGCCAGAAACAGCAGTTATGAAGCAGCGGTTACAAAGACCGCTGCTCCATAACCTGTCCGCCTGCTCTGAGCAGGCGGACAGACATCGCCGGAAATCAACCCGATCGAGTACGATCGGGTTGATTGACACCCCCTGCTGGCGGCCGATTGGCCACGAGTCTGCAGGGGGCGGCGTTGCACCAGCAGCTCTTGTGAGCTGCTGGTGCAATGCTGAATACAGCGATCGTATTGCTCGCCGTATTCAGCGAGGTCAGGCGGACCTGATCCGCACTGTCGGATCAGGTCCGCCAGACCTTGATAAATAGGGGCCTAAGTGTGACATGAGATTGTGTGGTGTGTGTATGTATAATATGAGTGTGTGTGCTTTATGTGGTGTGTATTGTGTGTGTGTTGTATGTGGTGTGTATTGTGTGTGTGTGTGTTGTATGTGGTGTGTATTGTGTGTGTGTGTGTGTGTTGTATGTGGTGTGTATTGTGTGTGTTATTACTTTTTACAAAACCTTTAAGTTTGACTACAATCAGGTAAAACCTATGTACACATTTTACTCACTTAGCCAAACAATTGTGGCTATCTTGCTGTATATTACTTCGGAAATTTACAGATTAAGCATAAAAATAGGGTCTCAAAAGTATGTAGTATCATTGTATTGGATCTTGGGGGAAAAAAGTTTGAAGACCCTTGCTATAATATACCAAATGTATATAATGCAATTATGGCCCCATTGTTAAATCATGAGTGCCACTATTTGTTTTGTATTGCTTTGTTCTTGAAAAAAAGTTTGGGAAAAAATTTTTTTTACAGTACAGTGACCCTTTAAGAGACAAAATCAATATAGGCCTTCATTCAAGTGCACTATTCTCAGTACTGTACACCCTGATATGAACTTTTTGGTGAGAATTCAGTCCCTACCGAAATCTGTTTCATACAAAGCATTGGTGAACTATTGCATATATTATCATATGTATGTGGTTTCAAACTGTACAAATTGGCCAAGTTTTTACTATTTATTCCAATATTTGGTTGACAAAATGTGCAAGAATATTTTTTAAAGTGGTTGTGGCATATCTAAGTGGTTCCTATTAATACGAACAATGCATTTTTAACTTATAAGTACACACATTGCAAAAGCTGGAAATCTCCTGTATTTAAAGAACTTGCAGAACAAAAAGTAAGGATTAACAGTTCTTTTCAAAAGCCATTCCCAAAGTCTCTGAAAGTTGCTACGTGAGATTACACTTAAATCGTTGCATAATCAAGATTTAAAGGCCCATTTTTACATTCTGGTTGTCATTCACTCTATCAGTGATGTATATTCTGGATGAAGTATGAATGCCTCTCATTTAAAATAATTTAAGGAGGCTATAAACACAATATGCATGAACATTTTCACATTTTTATGCAAAACTACGCTACAGTACTCTCGGATTTTCAAACAGTAGTAGAATAATGGCAAAGTCATTGTTCCAACAGCTGAAAAACATTACAGCCAACAAAACTGTTTTAAAGGGACATAGGAATTCAACTAAAAAAGCATTTTACCAAATAATGGGAATGATTGCAATATATTGTTTCATGAGTATTGCCACGTTAACAATGCCGATGCAATCACAATCAACCATTTTATTGTTTATTAGAAGCACTTTTTGTTTTAGTGAAAAATGGTCCAATACTTAAAGGGCCGTTGTACAAACATTATTTTAACATATATAATTATATATAGGTATACATACAGTATATACAGATATATATAGGAATAGCAATTTAACAATACATAGAACATAATCTGCTATGTGCAGAACATTAGAATGTGAAATATTTACAGTAAATACACAGTATAACACTTTACTAAATATGAGTATTGCATAATTAAGCTTTTACATGTTTCATCTACTTGACTGTAAAGGGCTCCATTTCATTTATATAGAATAATAAGTAGGCTCATAAGCAGCAATGTACTACTGGGATCTAGCTGCTGATTGGTGGCTGCACTCATATTCCTCCTGTCATTGGTAAATGAGATGTCATCAGCTAGCTCAGAGTAGTGCATTAGAGTAGTGCATTGTTGCTCCTTTAACAAAGGATACCAACAGAAAAAAACTGATTTTATAATGATTGAAATTGTATGTTCTAAAAGAAAACTTTTGGGTTCATATGAATACTAATTATTTGCAATGCTAGAATAAAATGTAACGTTTACACAATATCATTAGAGACATTAAAGATGTGCACTAATAATTAAGCATAGCATTACAAAAATATCTGATTACAAATTAATGTTTTTTTGTTTGTTTTTTAAATTTGCATTGTTTTGAACGTATTTAGCATGTTGATGTTATCTCTTCGCTGTGCCATAAACACAATGGATTTCTTTTTCAGTTCATAACATTTAGAACTAACAGCAATGAACTAAACAGGAAAAGCATCCAATTTGTATGCTTAAAGGGACACTGTACTTAGGCAAGCGGCTGACACAAGTTCATGGTATTCAAAGCAGCTGCAGGGATGACCTTTCAAATGGGCTGGGACCCCTCCACACACTAGGAAATTAATTTCTGCTGCTGTCTGTTTTATATAGGTTTTCTTTGGCCAATATTGAAATGTTCAGTATAGGTGTTATTTTTGACCAGCAAAAGCAGCTATTTAAAATAACAAAATAAATGTAAGGGCACTATCTCTAAACAATTTAATTCACTCCAGCTGGTAAAATGTATTATTAGGGACATGTATCCCTCTACACTAGGAAGTGGTTACTATGGACATTTTGAGGTTAGGCATCTTCCTTTTACACATTGAGATGTGCATATGTTTTTTAGTCACTTTTTTTATATCAACTTTTATATCAGCATCTGTGTAACATGTCCCTTTAAATTACACAAAAATTAGTTCAACTAGATAAAGAAAGTAGAATTATTTATTGTTTTCTTTTTTACTATGTTTAATAACACATTTATGGTAAATGAAATTAATTTAAAACATTTAATAAATTCTGTTCTTGTAGCCTGAACTATGTTATGAAAGATGACATAACAAAAAAAGCATCCCATGGTAATTCTTGAAACGGACTGATTTCTCTAGGGCTCAGTGAGCTAACCTGCTTCTCCCATGATAACACAGAAACAAAATACTCTACCAGCCTTTCCATTTGTCACTCAGTTGGATATTCTACTTGTTCCATAAATCTATCCAGACAAGTTATTAAAAGTTATCCAAAGATACATTATATTTAACTCAGCGTTTCTTTGAAACACGCAAACTGTGAATACCCACAGTTTCTCTTTAAATATATATTAATAACTGATTAATCAATATGTATTGCGTGTTGTGTTTTATTATCTAAATTCTATTTCCTCACACCTAATACAGGCAGGAAAGAATATCCCATTAAACAATTAAGGGCCCTGCCTAGGTCGCATTAAACATTTTTTTTTGTGATAAAACTTTGCAATGGATGCCAAATCATATTTAATTTGGTGCCCAGTAAATTTGGCTTTCAGCCCTTTGTAGTTAAGTAGATGAAAACATGTAAACATATATTTATGCATTATTGCTTTTTAATAAATGGTAATTCTGTGCATTTACTGTAAATATTTCACATTCCAATGTTCTGCACGCAGCAGAATATGTTCTATGTATTTATAAATATATTAAAGAAAAGAGAACAACGTATGTGTGTTATAGATTTCTACTTATTAACCTTGTTAGATAAGTACAGGTGGCCCTCGGTTTACAACGGTTCAATTTACACCGTTTCAGAATAACAACCTTTTTTTTCAGTCATGTGACTGCTATTGAAAAGCATTGAGAAGCAGTGCATTGATTAAAATAGCCAGTAGGTGGAGCTGTCCGCTTGTGTTGCAGCAAAGATATGCAAGCCAAGCAAGCTAAAATTTATCAGTTTAACCAGACCTGAGCTATCGAGCAGCTTGCAAAGGAACAAGATCTTCCTGTCTATAAATCAGTCCAGATTGGAATGCATAGAAAGAACTGTTTGCAGAAAAATGCAAGTAAAGTCTGTGTTGTGTGATTATTTTATTAGGTTTATAATGCTGTTTAGCAAATGTTTTTGTTCATTTAACTTAGTTTAATTATATATTCTGTGTTGTGTGATTATTTTATTAGGTTTATAATGCTGTTTAGCATTTAAAGTCTTAATTTCAAAGCTTTAAAAATAATGTATTAGGTGTTACTTATGACAATTTTGAGAGGGGCCTGGAACCTAACTCCCTCACTTCCCATTGACTTACATTATAAACTGGGTTTCAATTTACAACGGTTTCGATTCACAACCATTCCTTCTTGATCCTAACCCCGGCGTAAACTGAGGGCTACCTGTATATGGGTTAACATAAGTATCAGTACTTTAAGCAACAATGTGAATGTATCAAATAAGAGCAGATCCCACAAAGATGTGAGTATGCTCAAAAAAAAATAATTGCTTTTATGCACTGCGTATAGTAGAATAACTGATACATTAAAATATAACTCAATTAGTTTAAAGTAGAAAAAGCAGCAAAAATAGAAACAGCTTCTTGCTGCTCACACACACAATTTTTAAAAAACACTCCACCAGTGCAAAAATATTACTATTGAAGTATGAGTAAATTATGTTTTAAATAACATCGATCGGTCGCTCAACACAGTTACGCTACTTGCGGTGCTAGCAGTACTAGGAGAGTACCGGTTTTCTTAATGTACCCTTCTCTAGAAGAAGGTTTTCAATGGTAGTTTGTTATTTTAAACTATTTTAACATTGTTTAAATATTTGAATTAACAACTGGAGGGCAGCTAAAATACAAAGAGACCCCTGACGTGGTCGCGTTTCACATACCAATGTAAATATATATTGTAACAAAAAAATCATATATATATAAAAATATTTATTTATGAATAAATAGAACATATTCTTGTATATGAAGAATACTGGAATGTGACATATTCATATTTTCAGGTTAGCACATATACAAGAATATGTACTGGTTAGAAAAAATGCGATCAGGTTTGTGCGCGAGTAGGGTGTTAGTTTTCCACTTTTTTTTCCCTTTGACTTCTATGGGGGAATACATGAAAGCGCATGGGATGTTATGTTATGTCGGGTTAGCGCGTGAGCGAAAACAGTTTACTTTCAACTCAAAATACAAGCGCAACCAGACGTGCGTAAAATCTAGTGCAGTTAACGAGTGGGATCGTTAATTAGTGATCCACTTGTAATCTGGACCTAAATATCTTTGCGGTAGAGCCCTATTTTGAGTTTGATATGTGGCGAGGATTTTAAATTAAATGTGTTGAAATGTCAGAAGATTGTAAATCCAGGCTTAGAGGCCTATTTATCATATGTCTGTCGGACCTGATCCGACAGTGCGGATCTGGTCCGACAGACATCACTGAATGCGGACAGCAATACGCTCTCCGTATTCAGCATTGCACCAGCAGCTCACAAGAGCTGCTGGTGCAACGCCGCCCCCTGCAGACTCGCGGCCAATCAGCCACCAGCAGGGAGGTGTTAATCAACCCAATCATATTCGATCGGGTTGAATTGCGGCGATTCCTGTCCGCTTTATCAGAGCAGGCGGACAGAGTTATGAAGACTCGCCAGAAACACGGCCCTTCAAGCTCCATACGGAGCTTGATAAATGGGCCTCATAAGATTCAAAAATACTTAAAATACAGTAAAAAAACAAAGACTGGCTAAGCTATTACTAATTCATTTTTCTCTGTGCAATTTGCAAAATATGGTAGCTTTTGTTATCAGAACCTCTGACAGTGAGAGAGATTAATTTGCTGGACAAAAGTGTCTATATTAAAAGGATTTGAAACCCAAAATTTTTCTTTCATGATTTAGAAAGACCATGCAATTTTAAACAGCATTCCATCTTACTGCTTTTGTCTATTTTTTTCTTTCTTTCTGTATCTTTTATTGAAAAGCATACATAGGTAGGCTCAGGAGCTGCTTATTGGTAGCTGCACTTATATGCCTCATGTTATTGTCTCACCATGGTGCATTGCTGTTTCTTCAACAAAGGACACCAAGAGAACAAAGCAAATTAGATTTGCTTTGCTATAAGAAATATTAGACAATGGGGCCAAATTATCAAGCTTGATGCCCCTGTTTCCGTGCAAGCCTTTAGGCTCACCGGAAACAGAAGATATGAAGCAGTGGTCCATAACTTGTCCGCCTGCTCTGAGGCAGCGGACACCCCCTGAATCTGCAGGGGGCGGCATTGCACAAGCAGTTCACCAGAACTGCTTGTGCAATGAAAAATGCTGACAGCGTATGCTGTCGGCATTTATCAATGTGTGCCGGACATGATACGCTCGTATCATGTCCACTCGCACTATGATAAATTGGCCCGCATATGTTATTAAATTGCTACTATATATTACTAAATCTTGTAAGACCAGCATAAAGCCTTCTAAATAAGTTTCATAGAATATTACGTTTTCAAATGTTATATAATTTTTTAATACAGTGTATATTACAAAGTTGCTTGTAAACGTATGCTGATTGTATATGTTATAAAAATAAATCATAAAAATATAAAAGTAACAATATCTTTAGATACATTCCAACTAGGCTTGGGTGAATGTTGTAAATTTGACAAGTGAATTTTAAAACAAATGTTGCCCTTGACATTCTTTCAACCATTCAATTGTTGCTATAGAACAAATGTTAACATTGAGGTCTAGGATTATTAACAATTAGATGTTGAGCTATGAATATATGAATGTCACATCAGCTATCAAATATTACAATCATCATTTACATGATGAATTTGCTTACCAAATGGTAAATTTAATAAAAAGGGACATTTTACATATTTTAAAAAGTGAATGTCAGATGTTCAGCACACATTTAACACTTATTTAGAATGAATTAATAAAATGAAACCTGATCCCATCACCAACAAATGAATATGAGAGCTTGGATTCAATACAACTCATTTGTAAACTTAAAATGTTACTGGAAAAAAAGAAACTCACCATAATATCACAACTACAAAATTGAAGATTTCAAAGATATTCGTAACCACTTGTCATATCTGCAAGTTGCGAGATCTTCTATATAAAATTCTATGTAGCTGTATCTGTCTTGCAACTGTTCAGAAATCAGTAAGTAAGATAGGGGCATCACAAAAAAACAAAAAAGAAAGAAAGATCAACTTTGAAATAGTGAGACTCACAAGGTCATGAGAATCTTTATGAAATAGTGAGACTCACAAGGTCATGAGAATTTTTATGAAATAGTGAGACTCACAAGGTCATGAGAATCTTTATGAAATAGTGAGACTCACAAGGTCATGAGAATCTTTATGAAATAGTGAGACTCACAAGGTCATGAGAATCTTTATGAAATAGTGAGACTCACAAGGTCATGATAATCTTTATGAAATAGTGAGACTCACAAGGTCATGAGAATCTTTAAGAAATAGTGAGACTCACAAGGTCATGAGAATCTTTATGAAATAGTGAGACTCACAAGGTCATGAGAATCTTTAAGAAATAGTGAGACTCACAAGGTCATGAGAATCTTTATGAAATAGTGAGACTCACAAGGTCATGATAATCTTTATGAAATAGTGAGACTCACAAGGTCATGAGAATCTTTAAGAAATAGTGAGACTCACAAGGTCATGAGAATCTTTAAGAAATAGTGAGACTCACATGATTTATAGGGGCCGATTTATGAAAGTGCGAGCGGACATGATACAATGTAGCGTATCATGTCCGCCACACATTGATTTATCATTGCACAAGCAGATCTTGTGACTGCTTGTGCAATGCTGCCCCCTGCAGATTCACGGCCAATGTCAATTGGGGGTGTCAATCAGCCCAATCGTATAGAATCGGGTGGATTGATGTCCGCAGCCTCAGAGCAGATGGACAAGTTACGGAGCAGCGGTCTTTAGACCACTGCTTCATAACTGCTGTTTCCAGGGGCATCAAGCTCCATTCGGAGCTTGAGAATTCGGCCCTATTGAATCTTTATGAAATAGTGAGACTCACAAGGGTTATAGAATCTTTATAAAGAAGTGAGACTTACAAGATCATTAAAATCTTTATGAAATAGTGAGGAGGCCCACAAGTGCAATAGAATATTTATGAAATAGTGAGACTCACAAGGTCAATAGAATATTTATGAAATAGTGAGACTCACAAGGTCAATAGAATATTTATGAAATAGAGAGACTCACAAGGGCAATACAATCTTTATAAATTAATGACACTCACAAGGGCAATGGAATATTTATGAAATAGTGAAACTCACAAGGTCAATAGAATATTTATGAAATAGTGAGACTCACAAGAGTTCTAGGGATCTTTTTGGAATAGTGAGACTCACAAGGGCAATATAATCTTTAGGGAATAGTGAGACTCACAAGGGCAATATAATCTTTAGGGAATAGTGAGACTCACAAGGGCAATATAATCTTTAGGGAATAGTGAGACTCACAAGGTCAATAGAATATTTATGAAATAGTGAGACTCACAAGGTCAATAGAATATTTATGAAATAGTGAGACTCACAAGGTCAATAGAATATTTATGAAATAGTGAGACTCACAAGGTCAATAGAATATTTATGAAATAGTGAGACTCACAAGGTCAATAGAATATTTATGAAATAGAGAGACTCACAAGGACAATACAATCTTTATAAATTAATGACACTCACAAGGGCAATGGAATATTTATGAAATAGTGAAACTCACAAGGGCTAAAGAATCTTTAAGAAATAGTGAAACTCGCAAGAGTTCTAGGGATCTTTTTGGAATAGTGAGACTCACAAGGGCAATATAATCTTTAGGGAATAGTGAGACTCACAAGGGCAATATAATCTTTAGGGAATAGTGAGACTCACAAGGGCAATAGAATCTATAGGGAATAGTGAGACTCACAAGGGCAATAGAATCTTTAGGGAATAGTGAGACTCACAAGGGCAATAGAATATTTATGAAATAGTGAGACTCACAAGGTCAATAGATATTTATGAAATAGAGAGACTCACAAGGGCAATACAATCTTTATAAATTAATGACACTCACAAGGGCAATGGAATATTTATGAAATAGTGAAACTCACAAGGGCAATGGACTCTTTATGAAATAGTGACACTCACAAAGGCTAAAGAATCTTTATGAAATAGTGAAACTCACAAGGGCAATGGAATCTTTAGGGAATAGTGAGACTCACAAGGGCAATATAATCTTTAGGGAATAGTGAGACTCACAAGGGAAATAGATTCATTAGGGAATAGTGAGACTAACAAGGGCAATATAATATTTAGAGAATAGTGAAACTCACAAGGGCAATAGAATCTTTATGGAATAGTGAGACTCACAAGGGCAATAGAATCTTTAGGGAATAGTGAGACTCACAAGGGCAATAGAATCTTTAGGGAATAGTGAGACTCACAAGGGCAATAGAATCTTTTGGAAATTGTGAGACTCACAAGGGCAATAGAATCTTTAGGGATTAGTGAGATGAAAAAGACTTTCAAAAAAACTATTGAATCTTTAGCAAATAGTGAGACTATAGAATTTTTATGAATTCCGAAGGCTTGAACAAGATTTAAGTAAAAGCCCCAAACACACAATCCAACATACCCACAGATAGGACCTTGTTTACCTCTGAGAGGTTACTGAGAAAACTGAATATTTTAAAATGACTGACTTGCAGTTGCAGTTGTAATTATTACTTTTACAAATTGTTAGATTATTATTTGCAGTATGAGATATTTATTGGGGTGCTTAAAGTGACACTAAATACCTGGTAGTTACAAGACATTTCTGTAGTGTTGTTGTAGAATAACATATCAGCCAAAACAAAATGATTTATACAATTAATTAAAGGGACAGTCTACACCAGAATTTTTATTGTTTAAAAAGATAGATAATCCCTTTATTACCCATTCCCCAGTTTTGTATAACCAACACTGTTATATTAATACACTTTTTACCTCTGTGATTACCTTGTATCTAAGCCTCTGCAGACTGCCCCCTTATTTCAGTTCTTTTGATCGACTTGTATTTTAGCCAATCAGTGCTGACTCCTAGGTAACTCCAAGTGCCTGAGCACAATGTTATCTACATGGCACACATAAACTAATGCCCCCTAGTTGAAAAAAAATCAAAATCCATTCAGACAAGAGGCAGCCTTCAAGGGCTAAGAAATACCAAGGTTTAGCATTCAACTAAGAATACTGACAGAGCAAAGCAAATTTGATGATAAAAGTAAATTGGAAAGTTTTTTAAAATAACATGTGATCTCCCTTATTACCACTATGGTAGAACTTCATTTTTAAGTACTTAAGATTTGTCTGGGCTTGTTCAATTTCTAGGTCTTGGATTTGAGCCTTTAGAGACTGCCACTCCTCAATATCTGAAGGGGAGGTACTGGCCCCGGCCCTCTCCCTAACCGAGACCAGCCTGCTGTATAATTCAGCCAGCGTCTCACCTCTTCGTTTTCTATTCTGGGACTCCTTTTTTATAAGGATTCCTCTCATATAGGCCTTCAAAGCTGATCAAACTGTGTGTATTGAAGTTTCTCCATTAACTTTGATCCTTAGGAATTCAAGAACTTCCCTGGACTAATTGGGCATAAGGACATCTTGGAACAGATGTTCTGGCATACGCCATCTCCTGGGCCCCTCTTGGGCAATCGTTGGGTCAAGACTGACCACCACCGCATTACAGTCTGACCAAATGCATTGCACTATAGTAGAACCTCGAACCATCTGCATCGCCCAAGGGTCACAGAAGACATAGTCCAGCCTGGATAAGGAAGAGTGTTTGGCTGAGTAAAAAGTGTGGTCGCAAGCATCTGGGTGCAGAGCCCTCCAAATATCATGCAAATCATAATGGGCTGTCAATTTTCTAAATCTCTGAGATATGAAATCCCTGTTTTTATCCACTGTCTGCGTTGCATTCCGCCTCCTATCTCTCTTGGGGTCCCAAATCATGTTAAGATCGCCAGCTAAGAGGATGTGGCCCTGTTTTACTTTATCCACAGTCAGGAGCAGATTCCTAAGGAAGCTAGCCTGGTTAGTGTTGGGCAAATAGGCTGCAACTAGAGTATACATTACACAATTTAGGCAGCACACACATATCACATAGCGGCCTGTCGAGTCACAGTCAGTATATATGGGTTCATATGCTATTTGGTTCCCTATCAGTATCGTCACCCCCCTTGCCTTCTTGTGAAAAGTGGATGAAATGAAAGTTAATGTTTGACTAGACTGTCCCTTTAAAATACAACAATCCACCCACCATTTGCCTTATTTGGAGGAACCAATCGGGGCGTTTGTCTGCAGACAATAAGGCTAGCCACAATTATAATGTAAGTATAAAGTACATTGCTTTGCTGACATCAGCTAAAGCCAATTAGGAAAATAAATGTAGCAGGGTTAGCCTTGTAAATTTAGCACAGTGCACTTCAAGTTACAAGAATGAAAAAATGCTCAATTTTCTGCATTGCTAGCAGTTCTCGTTTGCTGTGCAGATAGTACGCATTGGGCCATTTAATGCAATTAATAGCAGGTACACCCGATAACAAAATGCTTAAAAACATAGGTGAAGCAACTCTGTATGCTCTTGCCTTAAAGGAACAGTGCATTGTAAAATTGTTTTCCCTTAATGTATTTCCAGTGACCTGTTAAACCAGCTGCAGAGTATAAAATTTATGATAAATTGCTTCTTTAGGTTTATTTTTATAGATAAAATAGTTTTTTTTTTCTCTTTGAAATTACAACCAATCAAAATGGGTTGAGCTTGCAATGAAATCAAATCTCCTTATTTTATCATTTTCTGCACACACACACACACACGTCTTTATATTATCTATGTCTTTACCAAAGCCCAGTACTTAGAGAGAACAATAGAACATTAACATTTTATTACTTATCCTACTTCCTACTGGGAGTATAATTTATTTTGCTGGCTATGTTTACCCTGGTTTTCTTTAGCCAATATTTAAGTAAAGAAACTTTTAATATAGGTAGGGAAAACCACAGGCAAAATCATTTGTAAACAAATTATTACACTTCAGCAGGTAAAATGGATCATTGGGAACAAATTAAAGGCAAGAAAAATTAAGACATTGTTAGGAATTATCCCGGGGCAATATTTCACTGTCCCTTTAACAGTGAGGACCTTCTTCAGTGCAATGAGCCTCAATAAATCTGGCACAAAGCCAAATAACCTAAAAAATGCTTCATCATAATTCTTTTTTGGGGGGCGCGGGGCATGAAATGTTTTTTTCTCATTTCCTCTGGAAAATTAGAAACGCCTCTTTTTTAACTGCTATCCCTGTTTCAAACTGTTTAATAATCAGGCAAGTTTCCTTTTTTTTAATATCCCATTTGTTTCAAATTGGCCCATAGTATTGATTAGAGATGGATATACCAGAAATCTTATTACTATTTCCTTGCATCACCCAAGCTCTGTAATTTGCGGTGCTCAGAAATTACTGAATAAATAGTCTAATGTATCTCTCACAACAAATGATGTGATTTGTCATCAATGTATTCTTTTCAATTGACACATTTTATTATATCACGTTTTAACCTGAATTTAAGGGCTGGCATAAGCAATTACTGGAAGCGTTGCTGTTTATACGAGACACCATAATTTCATTTTGGGTTAAGTGCTTTCAAGAGAGCTATGAATGGCTAAAAGTCTCACATCAATGCTGGTCAATAGGCCATTTACAAACTCAATCAAATGAATGAGACGTTTACTTCATTCATGCAAGTACATGTACAACAGTGATAATTACTAATAGATTTAAAGAGAAACAAACACATAATACTCTATGGTTAGGTACAAATAAACATTGTGATAAATCAATTACAAACTCATTGAGCAAGTGTGAGCAAATAGCTTTTACATTTTTTTCAGCCTTGTTAACCAATCACAAGATCTTATTTTTCATTTGGTGCACAACAGTCATTTTCTGTTTTATGGTTAAACACTCTCTGATCCTTTGATTTTCCTATTGACTTCTATTGTTGAACTGTCCTTAAATAGGTATGAAACCCAAATTTAGCCACCATTCAGCAAGCTCTACCCAGGTACTAAATCAAAAATGGGCTGGCTCTTAAGCTACATTCCTACTTTTCAAATAAAGATACCAATAGAATGAAGAAAAATTGATAATAGGAGTAAATTAGAAAGTTGCTTAAAACTGCATGCTCTGTCTAATTGATGAAAGAATTTTTTTGGGTTTCATATCCCTTTAAGAGACACACACTCTTGGATCAAGATTGCTAGGATATGAAGTCTATAGAAATCAGAAAAATATTTTTGTCAGTGAACCAAAAAGGAAGAGACTATTCTATGTTTAAATTTACACCAAGAACTATGGGCTACAATTATCAAGAAGCAAGCTTACTAATTACTGAGCCTTCTTGCCGCAAGATAATAGAGGCAGTAATCTGACCACCACTTCTTTAGTTTAAGGCAGAGTTAAAACAACCCAAACTCTTGTCCAGGATGATTGACAGACCTTGCTCTCATATGATTGGTGGTGCTTCACAAGGATTCCCTTGTGCAATATTAAATACAGGCAACTGATATACAGCATCCACTGATCACCAGTCATGATAACAAGTTCTCTAGTTGGGAATCATGATTTAATTAATGCCTATGTCTTTTTTATAAAAGGGACATGAAACCCAAAAATTTTCTTTCATTATTCAGATAGATAATACAATTTTAAACAACTTTCTAATTTACTTATATTATATAATCTGTTTCCTTCTCTATGTATCATTTGTTGAAGGAGCAGCAATGCTCTAATGGTTTCTAACTGAACACACGGATGAGCAAAATCACAATCAATATATATATGCAGCCACCAATCAACAGCTCTCTGCTGCCCCTGAGCGTGCCTAGATAAACCTTTCAGCAAAGGATAACAAGAGAAGGAAGCAAATTAAATAATAGAAGTAAATTGGAAAGTTGTTTAAAATTGTATGCTCTATCTGAATCATGAAGGAATATTTTTGGGTTTCATGTTCCTTTAATCCCAAAATCAAAACTAATCCCTAAGAAAGAAAATGTACCATTAGCATATATAATAATGTATATTCAACAAATAAACGGACAAAAATAGGTACATCTGAAATGGATGACTCCTTTTCAGAGGGGTGATATTTGTTTGCGGGATTTTTCTTTTTCTAGATGGGATCAGACTAGTATACTTTTGTAAAGCTATTCTCTTTCAGAAGTATATTTGGACTATAAGGGGAATATATATCAAAGGTCTGGCGGATCAGGTCCGCCAGACCTCGCTGAATGCGGAGAGCAATACGCTCTCTGTATTCAGCATTGCACAAGCAGCTCTTGTGAGCTGCTGGTGCAACGCCGCCCCCTGCAGATTCACGGCCAATCGGCCGTCAGCACGAAGGTGTCAATCAACCCAATCATACTCGATCGGGTTGATTTTCGGCGATGTGTGTCTGCCTGCTCAGAGCAGGCGGACAGGGTTATGGAGCAGAGGTCTTTAGACCGCTGCTTCATAACTGCTTTTTCAGGTGAGCCTGCAGGCTCGTCATAAACACGGGCCCTCAATCTCCAACCGGAGCGTGATAAATGGGCCCCTAAGAGACAGCTACCAAGATAGAAACTGAATGTAGAACAAGCTATTTTGGCTTAATTAATTTATTGGTTGAGAGCCTCTCTTTTTCAGTATAAAGTGGATAATCAAGACTGCCATATTAAAAAAAATGTTTTTAATAAATAATAGAAATATTAGTTAATTTTACACCATTTTACTGAAATGTTAAGGGGCATTGTATTGAAAAAATATGAATCACACATGGAAGAAAATCATTTAAACATGTTAAAATATTTTATTTTACATGAGGAAAAAGTAACATTTCTTTAAATATGAATTATATTGCATACTGCAGTATCTTTTGTTTACCGCTTATTATTGCTCGTAGGCTGATTGAAGAAACTACCATAGCTCTGTTGGTGGAGATGAACCTGCTTCTACAAGCCTAGCAAAATAACTTTATTTAACACAAGTACATACATTTTAAAATAAAATGACCCAATAACACCTGTATATGTTTTGTATGTTCTACAATCAATTCAAAAATGTCTCTGTAGAATTAAATGGAAACTATACACCAATAGAAATCCCACTAAATATGTATTATATGTTTATTTGTGATGAATCCTTTAAGCAGAAAAAGCAAACATGCTAAATACTGGTGATTCTATTGTATTGCTAGGCACATTATTCCTTATAAATCACTTCCACGTTTGTTAAGGTAAAAAAACACATTGACTTTATATATAAATGTGCTTACAAATAATTACAACAAATAATATATACCCATTACTATTTCTGGTTATAAATGTCCTGAATGTTTATGAAAACCACTTTCTAACCTAGTTAAGATAAGGATAGGGGGGGAAATGGAAAAGGCGTAAAATAAAAACAAGAACAGGAAGTAGAAACATGGTCCGCCAGTCTCACCATGCAGACTTGATTTTTACAGTTAAACCCATATTGTTGGTCTAGAATTTCCCCTGATGCACCAGAAAACTGTGCTTCAGTCTTCAGACTACGTAACGGAGTAAGATACTAAATTACTAATCAACCACAGAGAGAAATAGCAGCATTCCAGATAATATTTATACAAGTGAAAAATGGTAAAAAAAAGAAAGAATCCAGGCTTAGATGGACAGTTTTTCTTTAATGCACTGTCTGGAAAGCTGCAGATTAAATTTTGTTGAACACATTTCCTAGGTAAAGATATTCTTCACTGGCATGAGTTGTGACCATAAATATGATAGAATTCTGCACTCATCTACTTTAGGTCAAACCCAATATTTCAGTTTTCAGGTCATTCTATAATGACAAACAGAACATCCATGTAGTAACAAAGTGAAGTTGATGCCTTTTTCTGTGGGATTTAAGCTACTTCCAAAGAGGAAAGGACATATGGGGGTGATTTATCAAGCTGAGGTGGACAGGGCAGGGCACACATACGCGCCCCTGTCTGCCGCAGCTCGGCTCTGGCTATTTTGCATTTGTGTGCAATCCCGGCCCCTGCCCACACACAGCCAATCATGCGTGTGCAGGAGCTGTCAATCTCCCCGGTCGGGCTAGACCACGGAGATTGAATTTCTCCACTTTAGAAGTGGCGAAAGATTAGGGAAGCAGCGGTCTGATGACTGCTGCTTGTTAAATACGGTGTGCAGGTTCTCTTGTGAGAACCTGCAGCTGTAGGGGGTTGAAAGGCTTACAAAGTCTTCGATAAATTGACCCCATAGTGGTTCTGTGTTAGCTATTAGCAAGCACTGATAGATAAAACAAAACCCTCATCAAATTAATTCAAAGAGAATCTTAAAAAGTTGAAATAATATATGAAGTTGCTGCAATGCCACAGGAAATGACAGACTGTAAATAATTTGTCAAACAATCAAACTAATTTTAAAAGATGAGTTGCTAAAACTGGAAATAAAGCTAGTCTATATTTATTTTATTATACAATAATGTGTACAGTCTTTCAATAGTGTGCATCAATTTTCTGGATAACTCTTTCTTTGTATTCAAATTATTGCCAATTCTTTTCAACTCCATACTAATTTCTAAATAACTTTTTGTATTCAACTTATTTCCAGAAATGAATCACATATTCGGATGTCCATCAACATATTCAACAATGTATAATAGCAAAATGTACTAACAAGAATTTTAACGAGAAGTGAAATTTATATTACTATACAAGCAAACCAAAAACATAGTAAATAAGCATTGTCATATGTAACCATGGGCAGCCATAAAAATAAACTACATCGACAAGTGAATAGCCCATAAGCTTGAATTTACACAGTTTACATTGCTTTCATACACTATAGATCAGACATCCTTAAAGATGGCCCTCCAGAGGTTTTGGAACTACATTTCCCATTATGCTCAGCCAGCTGATATGCTGGCTGAGCATCATGGGAAATGTAGTTCCAAAACCTCTGGAGGGCCAAGTTTGAAGATGTCCGCTATAGATTCTAAACTGCTCTTTAAAACCTTCATACTCCTTTCTGCAGGATTAGGGGGTTTCACAAAACAATTGCCATAGAAATTTGAACTCTGTGCAAAGTACTCTACCATTTGTAATTGTAAAAAAAAGCTGAACATTCAAGGGCAGCAATGTTTGTATATATTTGTTCTGGAAGGGAATTTTATATTCATTTTTTTTTTTTTTTTGCATGTGATGAGGAACATTTCAGGGCTTACAAAGAAAGGTTATTGATTTTTCAGGATTTGTTTTAAGATCCAGGTTCTTTTTTTATCAATACTTTTGAAATAATAAAAGGGTTTTCAGTCTGAAAGAGTCTGAGAAATACGGCTTTAATGTGTTTTAATGTCTCTTCTATTAAGTTAAAAAATGTAACATTTTCTTATTAAGCACGGAAAAAAAGAGTGAGGTGTTGGCAGTGGTATGATATTTCCTTCTGGCGCCAAAATGCAGCTGACAGCTAAACGAGTCGCTGCATGATGTGACTTCATATAATCATGACATGACCTTGTCATGTCTAAAATTAGATAAGTCTTTACCTCACTCTTACAATTACAGCTCGCAGAGAGCCATGAATGGCTTTATCATAGCCATTAAATGGAGCATAATAAAAACATTCTCTGTATTATGAGCACAATTTATTTTTGACAAATTTAATTCTGCATTATGTGTTTTAACTCTCTGATAAAAAAAAGTTAAATGCATAAGTAAATTTATTCCATCTGTGCACAGCCATGTAATCTTCAAAAAATTATTCCTACAGATAAGCCAATCAGATGTCCTACATAGTCAATCAACATAAATGCAGAACTTTAAGATTAGATTTTTCATTGAGCAATGGAAGCACCTACCCAAGGGAACATTTTCTTAAATATTCACATTTTCATTTGGTCACATGACACAATACTTTACAATTCACTACTCATCATATCAAATTGTGCTTTACAAAATGGCTGCCAAGCATAGTTAGTCAGAACTGTACTGAAAAATGTTTACAATTTTCTTCAGAAGAGACTGACAATAATGAGTAGCCATGAAAGTCAGACAGAAAAAAATAGGGATCAACTAATTTTTTTCTAGAGCTACTGATTAAAATGTAGCCCTTAAAGGGACATAAAACAAGTTGGGATAGAGACAAAATATAATAATATGTACTTTAATTACTTTACCTGCAAATTTATACCGCAGTGCCTCGTCATTAACCCTTTTTTTTTATCTATATATATTGTTGCTTTGGTAGAATACAAAAGTGCATAGGGATTATCTGCTGGAGCAGGCCTAGAAGCTATGAACTCAATTTAAAGGGACAGTCTACCATAGAATTGTTATTGTTTTAAAAGATAGATAATCCCTGTATTACCCATTCCCCAGTTTTGCATAACCAACACAGTTATATTAATATACTTTTTACCTCTGTGATTACCTTGTACCTAGGAACCTTCTTCCAGCCCCTGATCACATGACTGTGACTGTTTATTATCTATTGTCTTAAATTTAGCATTGTTTTGTGCTAAATCTTAAATAATCCCCTGTGCCTGAACACAGTGTTGTCTATATGGCCCACGTGTCTCTTTGTGTTGAAAAGAGATTTAAAAAGCAAGGGCTTAGAAATTAGCATATGAGCCTACCTAGGTTTAGTTTAAACTAAGAATACCAAGAGAAAAAAGCAAATTTGATGATAAAAGTAAATTGGAAAGTTGATTAAAATTAAAAGTCCTATCTGAATAATGAAAGTTTAATTTATACTAGACTGTCCCTTTAAATGCAATCTTTAAATGCAATGCCTGTGTCTAAACACTGATGGGGGGTGGAGTTGGCTGCTCCAGGCAGTTTAGCTATGTAATTCATTTTTGCTTATTTTTGAAAATTATCTTAAAATACTTGCCAGCAATTTTTAAAAAAATTTTTATGCAAACTATTTTTAATGACTTAGCCGTTTTGGATATTTACAGATCTCAACCTGTTTTATGTCCCTTTAACAATAAACTTGATTTGCTCAATAAATTAATCAATCAATCACTTAATTAAAATGAATTTTATTTATACAATATCTCCTGCAACCACATATTTCCATAGCCAATAAATCAGTATAAAGCTAATGTATAATTTCCTACCTTGTTTTCGGGGAGGTGGTAAGCCACTCTTCATGTTTTTCAAATGTTATTAAATAAGCTGCAATTTCCTGAAAGATAAAAATATATATAAAATATAAATATATTACAATATGGCTTATGTAAAAATTAACCTTGGGGATAAAAAACATTTAGAATCGATGACGGCCTTTCAAATAACAAAGAACACAGAGTACACAAGAATAAGTGTAGTGTGGCAGGTCACAGCTTGTTGTGCCTCATTGAGTTGTATTATGCTGAGTTAGACCTTCTGCCTCCGATCTGGCAGATATTTCTATGTGTTTGTCAGTGATATATTTTTTGACAATCTGGTGAACATTAATGTTGCTCTTATGGGTGTTGCGGAATTCAAGAGCAGCGTCAATGATCCTGCAAAGTATTTAAATGCACAACCTTTCAAAGTTAACTTTAAAAAAATGCTGAAAATGAATTAAAAAGTTTTTTGTTTTCTGGTTTAGATTGATTTGATAAAAGTTTTCATCAGTTAGCATGTATAAATATACAACGAAAGCACACACTGTACTTGTTTACAATGCATAATTAAACGTGTTTTGAGTACTTCATTTGGAGTTTAAAGGGATAGCATACACCAATCTTCATATAACTGCATGTAATAGACACTACTATTAAGAATACTATGCACAGATACTGAACTAAAAATACAGAATAAAACCTTTTAAAAACTTATTTAGAAGCTCCCAGTTTAGCACTGTTGACAAGATTAGCTGGAACACCCACTGCAAGTGGTTCTATAGCAAAAAAGGCAGACACTCCCCCTCCCCCTTCATTTGCATATGAAAAGACTCTACACAAACAGGAGCTGGAGTAGGTATACATTAGTATTCTCCTAAAACTTCGGGGCATGGTTAGGAGTCTGAAAATCAGAGCAGTTATTTAAACATAAGCAAAACAGTTAATAAAAAAATAAAAAAATAAACCTGTATGGGCTATATAAATACATCACCTACAAAACATTTATGCAAAGAAAAATCTAGTGTATAATGTCCCCTTAAAGGGACAGTAATTACTTTGAGGTTGCAATGTAAACTGTTTAAATGTATGTAGTGAAAATACTTGGCTGTCTATTTTGCCCCCTTCTCTGGTAATATTAGTCTGAAAATTAAAGAGACATAAAACCCCTCAAAAAATGATTTCATGATTCAGATAGAAAATACAATTTTAAACAACTTTCCTATATACTTTTATTATTAAATTGTCTTCTTTTTTGTGGCTTCATTTGTTGAAAAGCAGGAAGCTAACCTCAGGAACATGCATGTGTCTGCAGCACTAATAGGCAGCAGGTTGGCAACAATATTATAGATGTGCACGCTACCTATCTAGATATCTCTTTAACAAAGAATAACATGAGAACAAAACAAATGTGTTAATAGAAGTAAATTAGAAACTTTTTTTTTTTAAATTGTATCCTCTGTCTGAATCATGAAAGAAAAATATTGGATTTCTTATTCCTTTAAGAGTATTTTATTTCTGAGAAATGGACTCTAATTGACTTCATCAAATAAGAAGTTGCAAAACAATAGATATTTTAAAAATATAATGACCAAACCTTCAAAGTATGTTAGTTTAATGCAATACTGCAGAAAGTATTGTAATCAGAAGATGTTTAATGCATCGAGCTAGAGATACCAATAAGTTTAAAGAGACATGAACCCTAAAGTGTTTATTTCATGATTCATATAGAGCATGTCATTTTTAACAGCTTTCCAATTTATTTCTATTATAAATTTTGCTTCACTCTCTTGATATTCTTTGTTGAATAAACAGCAATGCACTAATAAGAGATACTTGAAAACATTGAAAACAGTGAGCCAATGAAAATTTGGAGCCTAAGCATCTTGCACCCAGTAGTGCAACAAGAGAAGAATAATACTAAGAGGTTGATTTATCATGTCTGGCAGACATGATGCGCTGTAGCGATCATGTCCGCCAGACATCGATAAATGCCGACAGCATACGCTGTTGGAATTTATCATTGCCCAAGCATTCCTTGTGAAATGCTTGTGCAATGCCACCCCCTGCATATTCGCGGCCAATTGGCCGCTAGCAGGGGGTGTCAATCAACCCGATCGTACGCAATCGGGCGGATTGTTGTCCGCTGCCTCAGAGGTGGCAGACGAGTTAAGGAGCAAGGGTCTTAAGACCGCTGCTTCTTATGTTTCCGGCAAGCCTGAAGGAACAAGCAACATTCGGGGCAGAATAAATCGGCCCCATAATCTTAATCCTGAAAGAAACATTTTGAGTTTCAGATCCCTTTAAGAAATCTCTCTATCTATCTATCTATCTATCTATCTATCTATCTATCTATCTATGGAAGAGAATTACTCTGAACGTATTTAGACTTAGAAAGTGTGTTCTTATAAAGAAGATACCATGAAGAAATTGGGACATTTTCATTCTGAGCCTTAATTTAGTATGATCTCCTTAGCTGAGGGTTGTCACACTCTTTGTGCCTTGCTTAGGAATCACTGGTGTCAACACATGAACTTGCAATGGGCTGGAGAACCCATCATTATTAGCAATTGTTCTGTGGTGGAATTAAATGCACAGTCTAATGGTTAGCATCCAGCAGCCTTAGGCTACATGAAAAATATACAAACATGAGGTAACCGTCTGTGACTGGTGAATAAAATCTAGCATATTAATTTCTACAGCATCCAGAGGGTGTAACATAAAATAAGTGAATATAATAGATCTACTTAGATATAACCACATCTGTTTTTAATATGTGATGTACAAAGCCTTCTTGCACATTGTAACTGCAGTATAATATATTAAATACTGTTTTATAGTGGGGAGCTGTGCGGTTGACAGAGAAGCTTAAAGGGACACTGAACCCACATGATTCAGATAGAGCATGCAATTTTAAGCAACTTTTTAATTTACTTCTATCTATCTATCTATTGGGTACTTATAGAGCGTAAACTAATCACCCGTGAGGGTCTCAAGGCGCTAAGGGAAAGGGGATAGGGGATAGGAGAAAGGGGGGGAGGAGATGGGCATTCAGTCGAAGAGCCAGGTTTTGAGGTCCTTTCTGAACTTTGTAAGGGAGGTGGATTGTCTGAGGTGAAGCGGGTGGGTGTTCCATGTCTTAGCCGCCATGTGGGAGAAGGATCTTCCACCCACTGTGGATTTGCTGATGCGGGGGATGACTGCGAGTGCTTGGTCGGCCGATCAGAGTTGTCTGGGGGGGGGGGTGTAGAAATTTACACGGTGGTTGAGGTATTCAGGTCCGATGTTGTGTGGGGCCTTGAACGTGTGGGTAAGGAGCTTGAAGGTGATTCTCTTGTTGATGGGGAGCCAGTGAAGGTTCCTTAGGTGTTCGGTGATGTGGCATTGGAGGGGGATGTCAAGGATAAGTCTGGCTGAGGCTTCTACTATCAAATTTTCTTCATTCTCTTGGTATCTTTATTTAAAAAGCAAGAATGTAAGTTTAGCTGCCGGCCCATTTTTGATGAACAACCTGGGTTGCCCTTGCTGATTGGACAGCACCAATAAACAAGTGCTCTCCAGGGTTCTGAACCAACAATTGGCTGACTCCTTAGCTTAGATGCCTTCTTTTTCAAATAAAGTTAACAAGAGAGCGAAGAAAAATTGATAATAGGAGTAAATTAGAAAGTTGCTTAAAAATGCATGCTCTATATGAATCATGAAGGAAAATTTTTGGGTTCAGTGTCCCTTTAAATATCAGGGTATCTGATGTGGCTTGTAGCTGATCAACTTCAGGGCCAGGCACTTTTCATATTAGATGAGGCTGACAAAGGGGCTGCAGGGTCAGGTCATGAAATAAGTCATGTTGCTGAAAGAGGGGCTGCAGGTCATGTGATGCTGCAAGGGGTTGGAAGAGGCGGTGCAGAGACAGGTGTCTATTGTGATATCAAGAGTATGATATGGGTTAGTTTTCAAAGCCTAAAATATAGACAGCTTTGTTCTATTCCAGGCATGACCATAGGCAATATACCTCTTTGTACCTATTCATAAAATCCCAATAAAGAAAAATATATTTAATTTGCTTAAACTGCAACATTTATTGTCTATGTATTTTAAAGCTAATATTCTCATATTTAGTGTGCAAATGGTTTTGATTCTTCAATGAGCCCATTAAAATATATAATTCCCTATTCTTGCAGGATTGGCTCGGCTGCCAAGTCCACATCCTTCAACAATTGTTTTAAAACAGTAGTACATAGACAATACAAGGTTCCTCCAACAACAACAAAAAAAAAGAGAGCAATTTGTTAACCTTTTCTCCGTCAGAAAATACTCAGATAACTTCATACGCATTACTGTTCTGCTGAGCGTATAGCAAAGTCATCAAGCTTTGAGAAAAAATGTGGACACCTGAAGGTAAATTAAATATTTATAAACACAACAACATCTTTGCAGATGGAATTACTGATTTATTAATAATTTCCATAAAAAGCCAGTGGGTGACATCCACATAAGTCATCTCTTCTGCTTACAGGCATGATGCAGACCATTACTTCCAAATCTAAATCGGTTGCGTCTGATTTGCTAACTGTAAATTGGCAGAGTTTGTAATTTAAATTAAAATGCTGGTATATGTTTTTCATGAACTCTTGGCTTAGAATAAAAAAAATATGATGAATGGAAAAATGTAGGAGAGTTCATTGCTGAGAACCAATGAACCATAATTATAGATTGTGACACAATGTAAATTATACTAAGATACATGCTATAATTTACAGTTATCCCCTTGCAATCACATGATCATAGTTGTTAGAGCTCTGAGAATTAAATGTTGATTTTATTTTGCTGATAAAAGTGTTTTGCATAATTGTCTGCGCTAAATAGGCAGAGGAAAACAGGATGTAAATTGAGTTTGAAATATTTTATTAAAGACGGTT
This sequence comes from Bombina bombina, assembly GCF_027579735.1. Lineage (NCBI taxonomy): Eukaryota > Metazoa > Chordata > Amphibia > Anura > Bombinatoridae > Bombina > Bombina bombina. Next base: position 54,614,539 of record NC_069506.1, read on the forward strand.
GACAAAGGGATAGTAAAGTCCAAATTAAACTTTGATGATTCAGATAGGACATGCCATTTTAAACAACTTTCTAATTTACTTTTATCGTCAAATTTGCTTTGTTCTCTTGCTATTCTTAGTTGAATGCTAATACTAGGTAGGCTCATATGCTCATTTTTAAGCCCTTGAAGGCCACCTCTAATTTGAATGCATTTGACAGTTTTCAGTTAGAGTACGTTAGTTCATGTGTTTTATATAGATAACATTGTGCTCATGCACGTGAAGTTATTTAAGAGTCAGCACTAATTGCCTGAAATGCAAGTCAAAAGATCTGAGAATGTATATTTCTATAACAGTGTTGGTTATGCAAAACTGGGGAATGGTAAATAAAGGGATTATCTATCTTTTTAAACAATAACATTTTTGGTGTTTACTATCCCTTTAATAACATTTTAGTATTATTTATTTTCCTACAAAAGCTGTGTCTTTTAAAGGGTCACTCTTTAGGAAACCCCACATTATTATCAGGGGTGACTGTAGAGTGTCCATATGTATTTTTCATATAACAGGACACATATGAATATATATATATATATATATATATATATATATATATATATATATGTCAGGGCTGTTTAAAGAAACATTTTGAATAATGTTCCATTATAAAAACCCTGACATATGTATTTCTCATGCGTCCTGTTTTAAAGCGGCAATATGGCCACCTTAGGGGTGAGGATATGAAAAGGTAAAATGTATATCCTGTTATTAGTTTATGAAGAAGAGCTTATGGTATCAGTAACAATATATAATGCTAATTACATTAGGAAAAAATCCCCACTAAGGATATACAATTAACACTCTATGGGGCATATTTATGATTGTGCGAGCGGACATGATCCGATATAGCGGATCATGTCCTCTGCACATCGATAAATGCAGACTGCATATGCTCTCAGCATTTATCATTGCACCAGCAGTTCTTGTGAACAGCTGGTGCAATGCCGCCCCCTGCAGATTCGCTAGCAGGGGGTGTCAATCAACCCGATCGTATTCGATCAAGTTGATTTCTGTTGATTTGGAATAAAAAGTGAATAGTAAACTACCTCAGTGGAGTCCAATTCTTTTTCAAATACACATGTGAAACTGTTAAATAATGTTATGGAATAATAATGCTAAAAAAGCTACAAAAATCACTTAGTGTTATAAATTAAATGCTGCTGTATCCATTAATATAGCTTATGTAACCAGAAGTCAATATTAACCAATAACATCAATATCGGACCCTTATTGGCCCCAGCTTAGGAGATAAAATAAACCCACTCGGGGGGCGGAGCCTACAGCTGTAGCGGCAGGACGTGTCTTGTGGGAGCTCCTGGTTCTATCATAGGGTTTTATGCAATATTTTATTGTTTTCTATAAAGAAAGTATATCATTCTATGACTGGAGACCAGCAGACTGCTATAGGATTCAAGAAATTGATAATCCTGGGGGAAATTCTTTGGATTCACATCTCTGCCTATGCTCTGCAGTTAGGCCACGCTGCTGCTGCATTCATCTGGTGTCTGGCAGCTCATGGAGCCGGGGCTACCGCATATTCCCCCCCCTAGGTGACTGGGGTTACGAGCAGTACTAATTACTGCTACTACTGCAAATTGCATCTACAATTACACGGTAATATGAAGGCGCCTAGAGATGCCATTACTGCACAGGACATGCAACGCATACTACAAGACCATTTTTTGAGCCTATCTAAAAGTATAAAAAATGCCTGGAACAACACTCCTACATGCCAGAGGTCAGACACATCTCCCACGGACAGCGGAGTGGTAACCTTCGACACCGTAGAGAGTACTGCAGAGAACGTGCTGGAAAAGGCTCTGACTACTGAAGTATACACAGCACCCAAGAACCCGCAGGAGACTAGGTGGATAACGGCAGTGCCGGAACAAGCAGAACGCTCTGCCGCACCTCCAGGGGTCGGAGTGACGAGACGGCCTCTTTATGTGAAGATGGCTGATCTGTTAGATGAGACTAGCCAAATGCCCGCAGAAGTACCGGTAATTGGCGTAGGGCGGCTCGATAAGCAACTCCAGCCCGGCATGGCCGCAGGAACAGGGAAGGGCCTAACTACAACACTGCCCAGAAAAACAAATAATGCACCTCAATCGGAGGAACTTCCCTCTTCTATCCCAAGGCATCAAGAGAACCACTGTTTGCCGATTATAAAGAAAGGTCATTTAACTGACCGAGACATTCTTCCTACGAGAGCCCTCAGAGATTGGCGACAAGGTATTGGGTAGGCTGCTCTTTTCATGGAAAACCAGATAATAGTCGAGCCTGGGTTACACATATCTTGCTCAGATGGCTACATGGCAGGTACTAGCCCTTACAGTGACTTTATAAGAAAACTTTATTTGAATCCACATTGGGACCTATTTCACTTTGACTTCACATAACATTCCCCAGAGAGTTACTCTCTATTAATGATGGCGTTTTTGCCTGATTCTTGGGGGAAACCTATTCTCCCTTCCTTGTTATATAGGCTTGTTCATTTATAGGTCTGTTAAACTGTTTCATAGTTTATAAGTATGCATGTTGAATTATCATTTAGAACTTCCAGCTGTGCTAGGTCTTGCTTTTATATAGTTTATTATAAGAGATTGTTTGTATCCTTATTTCTATATACCATGTTTACAGGACCATATCTGCATGAATAGCCCAGAGTTCAGTTACTTAAATCATGCTAGGCCTAGCCTTTGTATATTTTACTATTGGAGATCACCTGTGTAGATATTTGTGCATGTTATGTTTAGAGTATTATATATGTATGAGTAGCCCAAGGTCTTGATGCTCATACCCTGCTAGGTTTTGCCTTTATATATCTTGCTGTTATTGTTCAACTTGAAGATGCCCCTGTACCATGGTATTTATTTATATCAACTAGATGATTCCACAATATATAAGTGGACACCGGTATATATTCCTACATAAATTACCTTCGGCCCCCTATAGCCCACATGCCATTCTTACCCCTTCTACGCCTTTGTGCTACTTGGACACTAGAGTTGTGCTCAAAATGGTGGCTTAGGAGTGTTCCTGTTGCTTTTTAAAATGGATTTTGCCCATGCCCATAACACTAGGTGCCTGACCTATTTTTACTTTTTGTAACACTTAAGTGTAAAGACTTACTAACTTTTTGGTCCATATGCGACCACTCCACATATCAAACTTTAATCACCAAGTTCTAAGGTCCAAAAGTGACCGTATCTATCATTAGGGTCCCCATTATTGAGTTACTCATATTTACATGGGCCCATAAGTGGCCTTTTGAGGTTTTGGGGCGCACATACAGTATATTTGTTAAAACCATAAAATGAGGTCCATTACTAGCGTTCAGTAGCTTTCTGTGTGATGATGTTAGGTTGCTTTCTATTTATTATAGTAACCCTTTGTTTGTATTTGCAAGTCATAATCGTGCAACTCAATGTATATGTTGTTTTTGCTATTGAACATCTAATTGGAGCTGTATCTTTGAACAACCTCAATAAAAAACTTTAAATATAAAAAATAAAAATAAAAAAATAAACCCACTCAAGAGGCTTGTCAATGGGTTTTACCCTGATCTGCAAAATTACAGAAACTGACTGGAGCAGTGAAAGTTAGTGCATGTGTCTTTTATCAATCACTTAGAAAGGGGAAGTTCCTCCTTTTCCATCAGTAGGGACTACAGCCCCCTTGGGGGACTGTGAAAGGAAGTAACGGACCATACACAAATTAAGTAAAAAAAAAAAAAAAAAAAAAAAAAGGTAAAAGTATTTTAAAATTAGGAAAAATACAAATTGCAATGATTTCTATCCACTTTAGAGCTTTTTGTTATTACAATAATGAAATAGGCTGTTTTGCATCCATTAAGCAAAGCAGTGACTGTGACCTACCTCACAAGCTTAAAAAGGGCCACTAAAGTTAAAATTAATGTTCAAGATTTAGATAGAGCTTGCTATTTTTAAAAGCTTTCCAATTTACTTCTATTATTATAATATGCACAGTCTTGTACTTTTTTCTGAGGCGCCAGCTCCCACTGAGCATGTGCAAGAATTCACAGTATAGGCTATATGAATTTTGTGATTGGCTGATGGCTGTCACATGATACAGGGGCCTACTACTACTCCTATGAAATTCAGATACAGGGGTAGATTTATGTAGCTGCGAATGCAGCTGTTTTCGCATGAGGCTTGAGGCTCGCTGGAAACATAAGGTAAGAAGGAGCAGTCTTAAGACCACTGCTTCTTAACTCATCCGCCACCTCTGTGAATCTGCAGGGGGCGGCATTGCACAAGCATTTCACTTGTGCTATGATAAATGTTGACAGCGTATGCTACAGCGGATCATGTCCACCTGCATCTTCATAAATCGGCCCCTAGGTGTTATTGCATTGTCTATTTTATTAAATACACAAATATACACAACATATTTACCTATTTTTATATCTGTACATTGTATATCTCATTGCAAAATATCTATTTAAAAATGCATAAGCAATATAAACATATATATTTATATGCAAAATTTGAATTATAAAAAAACCCTAAACACGTTGAAAAGCCTTGCATTATTTGTTGTCTCCTTTTGCGGTGGCTAGTTAGGGACATATATAAATTAGTTCCTTTATTTATCACCAGCACTAAAGAATCTTGCGGTGCTATACAAATAAATAATAATAATGATTCAATCAATAAGTAAAATATTGTATAGTCTTGGTTCTAAAGCTTGCAAGATGCTGTCCAGACACTCTTAGAGTAGTGGAAAATAAAATTAAATTCAGAGGTAAATTAAAGAAAAATCAGTCAGCCTAAACAAACTGCAAAGTATTGTTTCCTTATGCATATTAAAAAGAAGTATGAAAAATTAAAATTTGAGTTTAATGTCCTTTGAAATATGCTTCTCAAATTGTAAAGGAGAGTGATTATTTAAGCACAGTGAAAGTCATTATTACCTGAATGCAGGCAGGTGCCCAATCACACGCTGATATTGAGTTTTTACCGTTCAAGAAATAAGATCCCTCTTCTGTCACTTTGTTAAGTTATACTCAATTTCATGGAGAGTTTTGTAAATTAAAATAGTTTTTAAAATGAGCCATTACCTGTGCCCTGTCCATACCCATTTATTTAATAGACTGTCCTTCTATCATGATATTATCGTATTTATATCTTTATTATGGACAGAAATACTGTTGAACTGGGAATAATGGATGCATTTCTCAGCACAGCAATTATAACAAGAACTATCTGGCTGCTAACAGTTTTGCCTTAGGCTAAGAAAATCCTATCCATCTATAGGAACAAGTATATCAATACCAACAGTACTCTATGACTTTTGGTCTATACTCTGTTTTAGTCATTTTAAAGGAAACCTGTTTGCTATCAGGATGTTCTGGTTAAAATAAGAAACATTTAGAGACTAGTCATGAGTTTATTTATTTTATTTGGGAATTATTTTTTAAAACCTATTAAGGAAATATAGAAACATTGAAACATAGATTTTGATGGCAGGCAAGAGCCATATGCCCAGCAATTCTGCCAGATATTTACTAAAAGCCTTATGCTTACACCAGGCATTAGTTAGTACATAGTATAGCCTTATGCTTATTCCAGGCATTAGTTAGTACATAGTATAGCCTTATGCTTATTCCAGGCATTAGTTAGTACGCAGTATGGCCTTATGCTTATTCCAGGCATTAGTTAGTATGTAGTATAGCCTTAAGCTTATCCCAGGCATTAGTTAGTATGTAGTATAGCCTTATGCTTATTCCAGGCATTAGTTAGTACATAGTATAGCCTTATGCTTATTCCAGGCATTAGTTAGTACGCAGTATGGCCTTATGCTTATTCCAGGCATTAGTAAGTATGTAGTATAGCCTTAAGCTTATCCCAGGCATTAGTTAGTATGTAGTATAGCCTTATGCTTATTCCAGGCATTAGTTAGTACGTAGTATAGCCTTATGCTCATCCCAGGCATTAGTTAGTACGTAGTATAGCCTTATGCTCATCCCAGGCATTAGTTAGTACGTAGCATAGTTTTATGCTTATCCCAGGCATTAGTTAGTACGTAGTATAACTTTATGCTTATTCCAGGCATTAGTTAGTACATAGTATGGCCTTATGCTTATTCCAGGCATTAGTTAATACGTAGTATTGCCTTATGATTATCCCAGGCATTAGTTAGTATGTAGGATAGCCTTATGCTTATCTCAGGCATTCTTAAAGTCCCCTACAGTGTTTGTCATTATCACCTCTTGTGGAAGTTTATTCCATGAATCAATCACCCTTTCTGTAATGAAGTGCTTCTGCAAATTAGTCCTGAATCTACTATCCTTCAGCTTGAGATCATGACCCTATAATATACTTGAAAGTAACTATTATATCACCTCTTTCCCTTCTATCCTCTAAGCGTACATTTTATTTTTTAGACCATGTATCATTTAGAAGCCCTCCTTTGTACAGATTCTAGTTTGTTTATATCCTTCTGAAGATATGGCCTCCAGAACTGCACACAATACTCAAGATGAGGCCTAACTAATGATCTGTAAAGTGGAATAAGAACATTACTATTTCTGCTGCAAATACCTCTACCGCAAAGCATTTTACTGGCCTTACTCGCTGCAATACTACCTTGTTTACTAAAGTCCCGTTCCTCATTTGTAACTAGTTACTATTCATTTATATTAGGGCAACATTTTCCCCTGTAGCAAAAGAACATTTACATTTGTTTAACATAAATAAATGTAAATATTCCTCAAATATTGAGTATTTAGTTTAAAACTAAACTAATACTGAATAATGCAGCACACAAATATTCGGAAAACAGATTTTTTCAAATATTCATTCCAAAAGATTTGTACAAGCTGATTTTTTTTGCTGCTTCACAACTCTAATGTTTATAAATTTTCTCTGTTGCCACTTCATCAAATAGATCATAAAAGATCAAGTATGTTATGCCAGTGTTCTTCAAACCATGGATCAGGACCATTTACTGGGTTGTGATGTGTGTGATGTGTGTGATGTGTGTGGTGTGTGTTGCATGAGAGTGTATGAAGTGTGTTGTATGAGGGTGTGTTGTGTGAGAGTGTGTGGTTTGTGTTGTGTGAGAGTATGTGGTGTGTGTTGTGTGAGAGTGTGTGGTTTGTGTTGTGTGAGAGTGTGTGGTGTGTGTTGTGTGAGAGGGTGTGGTGTGTGTAGTGTGAGAGGGTGTGGTGTGTGTTGTATGAGGGTGTGTGTTGTGTGAGTGTGTGGTGTGTGTTGTGTGAGAGTGTGTGGTGTGTGTTGTGTGAGAGTGTGTGTTGTGTGAGAGTGTGTGGCGCGTGTAGTGTGAGAGGGTGTGGCGTGTGTTGTATGAGAGGGTGTGGTGTGTGTTGTATGAGAGGGTGTGGTGTGTGTTGTATGAGAGGGTGTGGGGTGTGTTGTATGAGAGGGTGTGGGGTGTGTTGTGTGAGAGGGTGTGGGGTGTGTTGTGTGAGAGTGTGTGGTGTGTGTTGTGTGTGGTGTGTGTTGTGTGAGAGTGTGTGGTGTGTGTTGTGTGAGAGGGTGTGGTGTGTGTTGTATGAGAGGGTGTGGTGTGTGTTGTATGAGAGGGTGTGGGGTGTGTTGTATGAGAGGGTGTGGGGTGTGTTGTATGAGAGGGTGTGTTGTATGAGAGGGTGTGGGGTGTGTTGTGTGAGAGTGTGTGGTGTGTGTTGTGTGAGAGTGTGTTGTGTGAGAGTGTGTGGTGTGTGTTGTGTGAGAGTGTGTGGTGTGTGTTGTGTGAGAGTGTGTGGCGTGTGTAGTGTGAGAGGGTGTGGCGTGTGTTGTATAAGAGGGTGTGGTGTGTGTTGTATGAGAGGGTGTGGTGTGTGTTGGATGAGAGGGTGTGGTGTGTGTTGTATGAGAGGGTGTGGTGTGTGTTGTATGAGAGGGTGGGGGTGTGTTGTATGAGAGGGTGTGAGGTGTGTTGTATGAGAGGGTGTGGGGTGTGTTGTGTGAGAGGGTGTGGGGTGTGTTGTGTGAGAGTGTGTGGTGTGTGTTGTGTGAGAGTGTGTGGTGTGTGTTGTGTAAGAGTGTGTGGTGTGTGTTGTGTGAGAGTGTGTGGTGTGTGTTGTGTTAGAGTGTGTGGTGTGTGTGGTGTGTTTAGTGTGAGAGGGTGTGGTGTGTGTTGTATGAGGGTGTTTGTTGTGTGAGTGTGTGGTGTGTGTTGTGTGAGAGTGTGTGGTGTGTGTTGTGTGAGAGGGTGTGGTGTGTGTTGTATGAGAGGGTGTGGTATGTGTTGTATGAGAGGCTGTGGGGTGTGTTGTATGAGAGGGTGTGGGGTGTGTTGTATGAGAGGGTGTGGGGTGTGTTGTATGAGAGGGTGTGTTGTATGAGAGGGTGTGGGGTGTGTTGTGTGAGAGTGTGTGGTGTGTGTTGTGTGAGAGTGTGTGGTGTGTGTTGTGTGAGAGTGTGTGTTGTGTGTTGTGTGAGAGGGTGTGGTGTGTGTAGTGTGAGAGGGTGTGGTGTGTGTTGTGTGAGAGTGTGTGGTGTGTGTTGTGTGAGAGTGTGTGGTGTGTGTAGTGTGAGAGGGTGTGGTGTGTGTTGTATGAGAGGGTGTGGGGTGTGTTGTATGAGAGGGTGTGGGGTGTTTGTGTTTCTGAGACAGTGTGTGTTACTACCTTTTACAACACTTTCAAGTTTGACTACAATCAAATATAAAGTAAACAAACATTTTAGTTATTTTGCCAAAAATTTTACAAAAAATAGTGAAATGCAGCCTCTGCATTCAGACAAGATAGACCACAGAGATAATCTCTTGGGGATATCGTGGAAATGTGGTTCTTGGCCATCTCTTGAGAAAGTAACCATTAGGGTTAATAAACATGTTATAAAGCTGTTGTACATTGAGAATCTATCCATGGTGTATCCACACAAAGATGTTTCAAACAAATTCACAGTCCTAAACAAACATAGCTAGGTAATTACAAATTCAATTAAATAATGAAGAGTGAATTATCAGTTTGAATTCGGAGCAGATAACTATAAATATCCAATTACGATCACCTTTGACCACTTAAGTATAAAGTTAAAAAAAAGTGAATGAAATTAAGAAGAAAAAACTAGAATATAACTCACTTCTCTCTCTCCCACTTTTCTTCAAATATATAATTTGTCACCATTTTAATCTAATTTTCCAAGTCTAAATCTATGAATACAAGTAATCCTCCATATTCCTAATTTAATAAACAATCTCTAAGAGTTGATCACACTCAGGAAGCTTGTCCCTCAAAAAATATCTCTTAATAGCTAGTGGATAAAATAATCCCACTTCTGGGGCAAGCTGGGGAGGTGCACACTCTAAACAATTGCTTCCAAACTGGCTGTACATTTGGGCAAACCCACCATACATGGAGCCCTTTATTCATAATCCTGGCACTTTTTTGCTTGTATTAATAGTTTGTGTTTTATGAACATAACACAGGACTGCTCATTCCCCTCCCTTAAACACCTAAAATGCCATATCAAACAAAGTAAATGCCAAATAAAACAATAAGAAAGGCAACTACAAAACAACACTCTACACATTACACAACAATTGTTCCCACAAGTGCAAATGTATCATGAATAATCTGGTTGTATAATTTCTGTATTTTTACTAGATTGTCCTTAATTTTATTTCCCATTATAAACTGGTGAGATTTGTATTCTCTGTGTCTGACACATTTCCAAGAAATATATTCCCAGTGTTTTACAAATTTCCTTTGTTTTCATCCTTTAATATTTAGTTTGTGTTCAGAGTAATCAAAATGACAAATTATACCATTTTAAGCAGCGCAGTTTCTGTACATAAAATTGATTTTTGCAAACCATATTTACCTTAAAGCTATCTTTTAAATTTGTCTTTATTTTATATAATCCAGTATTTGAGGTTTTTGCAAAAGCAGCATACGTTGGAGTTATTGATAAATGTCATTTATGTGTACTAAAAAGTTACAGCTAGCTTGTAGTAAAATAAAAGAAAATACAGTTTGTGAGAATTCATTGCTGAGATGAGGCTAAAGAATTTCACAGCTGTATTGCTTAATTCCATCTGTTTTCATTCTCGTGTTAGATAAATTCTAATAAAAATGAAATTATCCAGTGGCAATAATAAGCATAAAGAAACACAGAACGTCTTCAAAGCTTATTCAAAGTTAGTTAAAGGGACTTTAGAATAATGTTTGCTTCATTTAAAAGAGAACATTTCAAAATGTATTGCAGAATTTTTTTAAATTAAAAATGTTTGTACCTGAATAAATCAATATTGCCATGCGTGTTAGAGGTGTGTCACTCCCCACCAGTAGTACTGGTTGTCAGCCAGTGAGTAGTCATAGAAAGTACATTACTGATAATTAGGGATAGGCGAATGTTTCTAAAAATTCGAAATTTAAAATGAATTTTGATACATTCGTTCGTTCAAATCGAATTTCGAATGTTTATATAACATTCTAATATTCTATTTTCGAATTTTCATTTTTGAATTTTTTATTAAAATTTGAAAATATTTGTTCGAATAATAGAATGATTAGCTATGTATTCATTCAATTTCGTAATAATATTCAAATTCGAATGTGACATTCAAATTCGAAATAGTATTTGTAGTCTACAACTGTGTTTAATAAATGTAATATTCGAATTCGAATGCTACATTCGAATGTCACATTCGAATTTGAAATAGTATTTCTAGTCTAATACTGTGTTTTAAATGTAATATTCGAATTTGAATGTGACATTCGATTTCGAATGTGACATTCAAATTCAAAATATTATTTCTAGTCTAATACTGTTTTTTAAATGTAATATTCAAATTTGAATGTGACATTCGAATTTGAATGTGACATTCGAATTCAAAATAGTATTTCTAGTTTACAACTGTGTTTAATAATTGTGATATTCGATTCGAATGTGATATTCGATTCAAATGTGATATTCGATTCAAATGTGACATTCGAATTCGAAATAGTATTTCTAGTCTAATACTGTGTTTTATAAATGTAATCTTCAAATTCAAAAGTGACATTCAAATTCGAAAGTGACATTCAAATTCGAATGTGACATTCGAAAACTTTAAATAACATTCGAAAATCAAATTTTTAAGAATATTCGTTCTTATCAACATTCTATTATGTAAATCGAATGTCTACAATAACATTCGTTCTAACATTCGAATTTGAATATAAACACATTCGCCCATCTTTACCAGTGAGTAGTCATAGGAAGTACATTACTGATAATGCTATATCAGTTTCTTTAAAGGGCTATACTAGTTTACGAATGGCATGATCTAATTAATTAAAGCATATAATTTTAAGACTATCAATCATACAATACTGTGTGTTTAACCCCAACAAAGGGGTTAAAAACACAGTAAAAGTGTCACTCGGGACCCAAGTAGAACTGCTGACCCTAAACAGAATCCAAACTGCTTCACTAGTCGCACGACTCAATTGTGCAACTAGAGCTAATCATGGATCAGCATCAGTTTCCACTTGGGACCAGCAGTGCTTTATAGATCCTAAGCAGTAATTTTACTGTGTTTTTATCCATTTTATAGGGGTTAAACACATGGTAGTGTAGGGTTGATATAGTCTTAAAATGATATACTCTTACAAATTAGAGCATGTCATCTTTTTTGACTATTATGTCCTTAAATTTAAATCTAAACTGATTTGACTAAAGATCCATTAAACTCAAAATTTAATTTCCCCATAAAGGGCCAGATTACGAGTTGAGCGTTAACATTTACGAACAAGCGAAAAGGGGGTTATCGTTAGCATTTGCACGCGTCGGGTTTATCACTCGTATTACAAATTGAAAGTAAATGTGATCCCTTGAGCACAATTGAAGTTAACGTGCACCAGGATAGCGCGTCCTCAAAGCTCTGGTTAACTGTTTTGCGAAAACAAAAAAAGTATCGCAAAACACATCAAAATTACATAAAAAAAATACAGTTATATTCATAATAACACTGATAAACATCTGATAAAAAATTTTTTTTTAAAAAAAGGGCTCAAAGATATGAGGTCTCAGGTGTTAGAAAAAAAAAAGGCAGGCAAAGGGCTTTAACCTACAGATATATACATATACATGTCTAAATATGTATATAGCAGAATATGTTATTAGTATTTATAAATAAATATTCCTATATATATCTAAATATATATATACCTATATATAATTATAATATATATGATTATATATATTTTATCAAAAAAACGAGAGTAAGAGAGAGAAGAGAGAGAAGAGAGGGGAGAGAGAGGAGGGGAGAGAGGAGAGAGAGCGAGAGATTTTACCAAAACAAACTTTCAGATATATATTTTATGCGAAGAATATTGGAATGTTACATATTCATATTTTCATGTCGGGTTAGTGCACTTCAGAATATGATCGGGTTTGCGTGCAAGAAGGGTGTTAGGTTTTCTTTCCACTTTTTTGCTCCATTGACTTTATTGGGGGAACACGTCAACGCACTCGATATCCTAAATTCGGCTTTTGCGTATCGGGTTAGTGCTTATGCAAAAACAGTTTACTTTTAACTTGTAATACAGGCACTACTCAACGCATGCAAAAAGCTTACTTCTAGTGAAGTTAGGGTGCGAGCAGGGCCGTTAAATACCGCTCCACTTGTAATCTGGCCCAAAATGTTTAATTGCACATAGGAAAAAAAATGCACATGCATTTTCACAATTTATTTTGCCAACTTCATCTGTAATTTAAGTATGCAAATTGTGTTTTTTCCACCCCCCTCAGAGAAGGTGGAGTGCATTCTGTGGAATTCAGAACACCATCCCTCATACATGTTGCACAGTGCTTGACTGATATGTGCATGAGTTCATTTATCTCAGGCTCTAATTGGCCACAGTAATGGAAATACGAATACAGCACTCAGCAGGCTTTTCAAGGGATTGTGCACAAACATTTATTTTGTATGCAGATGTTTTGCAATATAGTGAATATTTTTTATGCAAGTATTAACAAATATTTTAATGTATCCTTAATGTTATTTCATGCAAGACATTTAAATGTTGCTTATTCATATGTATGATGTATTTCTATCATACCTAAATGTATTGTAAGGTTAATGAGTATTTAAAGGTTTGTGTTGTCTTGCATAGAATATGGAATGTTTTCTAACCTATAAATATCTATTGTACAGCAAGCTACACAATATTATAAATTTAAATGACTAAGATATGTAGAAGAAGGAATAAACAGTGTGCTAAGCTAAAATATGTGTTTTATATTGCATTAAAAACTAAATTATTAAACCATTCTAAGCATAATTTCGATTGTGGTCACGTTCCGTTCATCCAAATATTTCGGCTGAGAATTTTGTTTAAAATGAAATTCGTTTAATTGCATTGATGCCTATGGAAAGACAAAAAAACATTAATTTTAGAAACCAAAAAGAAAGAAAATGGATAGGGTTTTAGGAAAGTCCTATACAAAGCGAGGGGATACAGTACTCTTTTATCAATCAAATGTATTCAAAAACGATGCATCACGTGTGGAACTTATATACACATATTTGCACATCACACATAAAATCATAGTACAAAATGCTGGCCAGCAGACTATAAACTTTTAAGATATATCTCATATCTATCTATAAACAGCTTTGAAACAGGATATATGAGAGTACACACTGAAAGATCATAAACTAGTGTGAATAAAACGGCACAGGTAAATAAATCTGCACCGACTATTAGTAACAACAACAGATGCCAAAACAGATGAAAACAGTGTCCACGTAGTAGTGATCTCCAAGACTGGATATAAACATCTGATAGACATAAGGTTAGTAATTCTCAATTTGTAAATATTAAAAAATATAGCGGTATATCTGGTGATCTTTATATATATATATCCCGCTGCCTTCTTTTCTGTGTGCTTGCAAGTCCGAAAGAGTAACTTCACGCTACACTGTATCTGCAAGTTGAGGCTTGGGGGTATATTTATTATAGTGCAAACAGACATGATATGATATGATGTAGCGTATCATGTCTGCTGCACATTGATAAATGCCGACAGCATATGCCGTCGGCATTTATCATTGGACACTCAGTTCTTGTGAACTGCTGGTGCAATGCCGCCCCCTGCAGATTCACAGCAAATCGGCCGCTAGCAGGGGGTATTCGATCGTGTTGATTTCTGTTTGCGGCCTCAGAACAGGCGGACAAGTTATGGAGCAGCGGTCATAATGTCTGTTTCTGGTGAGCCTGAAGGCTTGCCGGAAACAAGGGGCATCAAGCTCCAAACGTAACTTGATAAATCGGCCCCTTGGAGATCACTACTCCGTGGACACTGTTTTCATCTTTGGTATCTGTTGTTGTTACTTATAGTGGGTGCTGATTTATTTACCTGTGCCGTTTTATTCACTCTAGTTTATGATCTTTCAGTGTGTACTGTCATATGTCCTGTTTCAAAGCTGTTTATAGATAGATATGCAATATATCTTATAAGTTTATAGTCTGCGGGCCAGCATTTTGTACTATGATTTTATGTGTGATGTACATATATGTGTTATGTACATATATGTGTTATGTGTGATGTACATATATGTGTTATGTGTGATGTACATATATGTGTTATGTGTGATGTACATATATGTGTTATGTGTGATGTACATATATGTGTATATAAGTTCCACACGGGATGCATCGTTTTTTAATAAATTTGATTGATAAAAGAGTGCTGTATCCCTTCGCTTTGTATAGGACTTTCCTAAAGCCCCATCACATTTCTTTCTTTTGGGTTTCTATTAATAACTAATTTTGAGGGTCTGCACCATCCTTATAAACAATTTAGTACACAATTGATATGTGCTTATACATCTTGTATTGCCTATCTCTCTTCTACCTTTCACTAAAAACATTAATTTTAGCAACAAAATTACACTGCTAGGAAATGCCAACAATTGAAAGATTTAGTGCTAACTGTGACACAAGATAATAAAGAAACTAGAATATTTTTTACGAAGAGAATTAAAACAATAAATTGAAATGGAAAGCATATTGTTATTAATTATTATTATTATATATTTTATACCCAAATGAAAAGGTGTGCTTTGTTATTACTATGGTGCAGTAGAGAGCGTATTGCAAACTGACAGGAACCCACGCTGCCTACAAAGCAATTACAAAAAATATTGTTTCAATTAGATAAGGGTTACTAGTTATATTTATATAATATAACATATATATATATACATACAGTACATATATATATATATATATATATAACATATATATATATATACACGATGAAGGAAGGCACTCACTGGTCTTTTCATCAAAAACTTTATTTAGCGTGACGTTTCAGGGACACACTCCCCTTCCTCAGACCTATATATATATATATATATATATATATATATATATATATATATATATATAACTATAGAAAAAAATTAAAAATATATGCTGTAATGTGCACTCACTGCAACAAAAAAAATGATTCTGCACACACAGGGTTAAACTAAAACTCCCCCCCAACAAAGGTAGGAGACCTACCAGTTCATGCAATGCCCCAGCAACAATATAAATGTGCAGCCAGTTAATCTGTAATGATGCACTCACTGTAAGAAAAAAAAAAAACCTGATTCTGCACACAAAGAGACCGAATTATCCAACGTCTGTCGGACCTGATCTGACAGTGCGGATCAGGACCGACAGACATCGCTGAATACGGAGAGCAATACGCTCTCCGTATTCAGCATTGCACCAGCAGCTCACAAGAACTGCTGGTGCAACACCACCCCATGCAGATTCGCGGGCAAAAGGGCCGCCAGCAGGGAGGTGTCAATCAACCCGATCGTACTTGATCGGGTTGAATTGTGGCGATTCCTGTCCGCTTCATCAGAGCAGGCGGACAGGGTTATGGAGCTGCGGTCCGCTGCTCCATAACTTGTGTATCTGGCGAGTCTGAAGGCTCACCAGAAACACGGGAGCTCCATATGGAGCTTGATAAATGGGCCTCAAAAGATTAAATTAAAATATTTTCCCCAACAAAGTAAAAAGATCTACCAGTACTAGCAATGCCCCCTACTGGCCTTTACATCAATCATTTAGTAATGCTCTGGCAGGATTGGACAGAGGAAGTTGTGCACATGAATGGTCAGTAGGGATAGGCGAATGTTTCACAACATTCGAAAAATGAAACAAATTTTAACACATTCGTTCGTTCAAATCGAATTTTGAATGTTTACATAAAATTGTAACATTCGATTTTCGAATGTTCGGTTTCAAATTTTACAATTACATTCGAAAACATTTGTTTCGAAAAATTCTAATTTATATATTTGTATTTCTAATGCTTTCTTTAAATATAATATTCGAATTATGCAAAATTCAAATTCGAAAAATTCTAATTTATATATTTGTAATAGTATTTCTATAATGCTTAATTTAAATGTAATATTCGAATTATGCAATATTTGAATTCGAAAAATTTAAATTTATATGTTTGTAATAGTATTTCTAATGCTTTCTTTAAATGTAATATTCGATCGAAATAGAAACATTCATATTTGTATCTATTATGTATCAATTTACTAGATTCCCTACCACATGAACTATTAAACTTCTGAATAGTATTTGTTAAATAGAATGTTACATTTGAAATTCGAAAGTGACATTCAAAAACTGTAAATAGCATTCGATTATTAGGCTGTGTTATAAAAGTGGGGCTCTATTGGAGCCCCTAACCCATTATACAGTAAATTGCTTAATTTTAATTAAATGTGGTGCATACTTCTTTGTATGCTTTATAGCAACACATAGACATAGCCACTTGCCCTTCATCACAGGCTTCCTTGGTGACATTTTGAATGAACAAATTCAAATAACAAGAGCATGTGACCTCTCATTCCCGCCGTAAGAAAACAAAAGGGTAGACCATGGCTCCATCACAGCCTCCCTCTCCTTCTACAGATCTGTATGTTGCAGGTGATCACCATCGCTCACTACTGTGATCATGATCATCTACATCTTAGAGTAAACATGTTCTGTTGCCCATAAAAGCCAGGGTGAATAGGAATTCTGTTAGAGGCAATAATTGTTTTTCAGGTGAGGATGATGTTTCTGTGAAGGTCTCCCTCCTGCACCGCAATGAAAAGTAATTCTGTCTGCATATATATCTTTAAGGTGGGACTTCATTAGACACCATGTAATGATGCCGACATATTTAAACTGTCACAGGAATACTAATAGACAGCGACTCAGTCTTCTTTCAAAATATATGAATAACTGACAATATAGAATATTTTAACAAAATATTGCATAAAGCATTTAACATCTACATCTATCATAAGTATAGAATTCTTTGGGTTAACAAAACTTTATTTTTGCCCCCTTTTTATAGCTTCAGTTAGCGAAATCTATAAAAAAAGACACTACATAATGGGCTCGATTTATCAAGCCTTCTCCTCACCTACGACTCACAAGAGAACCTGCAATCAAGATTTATCAAACAGCGGTCATGAGACCACTGCTTCCCTAACCTCTTCCCCACCTCTTAAGTGGAAAACGAAAATTTCCCCGGTCTTCCAGGGGGTGGGATTGCAAGCAAGCGCAAAATAGTGCTCGGGTGCAATGTTGAATCCCGCCAGCGGATTGCTGCCTGCCAGAGGCGATAAATCAAGCCCATAGTGTTTCATTATTTGTGTAAATTGAAAGCTTTGGAAGGGTGAAGTTAAACTGCTTGAGCTATTTTTTAAGCACGTTCTTAATTATAAAAAAAAAACGAGTTAAACAAACATAATAAAACATAAAACTTTACTGCCCTTTTAAGAAATTATAAACTTGTATTATGTATACTAATCAATTTATGCAAAGCTATACAAAGTAATATTCTATAAAATTACAGTTGGAAACATTAATGGATGTATGAAATGTAATAATATTTCAATAAACTATTTTGTGGATTATTTTTATGGGTGACATTTGTAATCAAAACATTTCTAAAATGGAAACTCACACCTGATTAAACAAAGATAAAGGTCACTATCCAGCTAATCATATAGTTTATGTGTGTGCAAAATATTGTCTGATAGTGGAGCTCAGCAAATGAGCAGAAGAAAATCAAGTTTAAAAGATCTCATTTCAAGAAGCAGACTATACATATTAAAATAAACCAAGAGGAAATAGCTTTGTTAATAATCTTAAAATGTTAAATACAGTTTTAGCAGACATATTTATTTATTTTACTATATGTGCTTTTAAAAACAAAACAAAAAACGTTATATATATATATATATACACCTGGGTGCAATATTGATGTACAATAGAATAATAAGGATATGCACTCTCAAGGTTTGTGAAAAAGCAGGTCAAGATTTATTGACGTTTCAGAGTTCTGAAGAAGGGGTTCATTTTGACCCCGAAACATCAATAAATCTTGACCTGCTTTTTCACAAACCCTAAGAGTGCATATCCTTATTTTATATATATATATATATATATATATATATATATATATATATATATATATATATATAAAAAATCAAATCTGTTTCTCCACGCACTCACCACTTATATAGTATGAATGCCTGGATGCAGTTATCAAAAATAATAAAAATATACAGTCCAAACAAAGGCACTCCCAGGTCTTGCAACAATATAAATAGCTTCTTTATTGACTCATTAAAAAACAAGATCAAACAAGGTTGACTGTATTGGTGTGGAGGTCTTGAAAAGGCCAGAAAGTGGGCCGAAGCCACTTAAATTGTTGTAAGACCTATGATTGCCTTTGTTTGGAATATATATATATATACATATAAAGAAACAACACATTTATCTCTTATTATTTCCAAATCCAAAAATAAACCCCATTAAAGCACAAATACATTTTTAAGAAATCACAGTTCCTATTTCAGAAGGGTGTCAAAGTCCCATATAAATGGGGCTACCCCCATTTGTAACGTAAGTCCCACAATACTGTAAGTAACATTCAATGTCTGCCAATGCGATGGTCCTATGTGTATTTGGTTAGAGCATTTTATTATTATTATTACTTGTATTATTATTACAAGTACGTTCCCAAGCAATTATGGCCTAACAGTTGAGCTCAGTTGTAAACGTGTTGTGTTATGTTGCGCCCAACCACCTCAATCAATAACGCTAGTAGAAGTTGTTGGTTAAAAATATTTAACCAACGTATGTAACGCAACCAATACATATATAGTGCACCCTATGCTTTTAATAGATAGTGCAAAGCAGTAGTAGGAGGCTCATTGCGCTGCTATGACAAGTTATTGCCTACGTTTTGTGCTTGTGTGCAATTTGTTCCTGTTTAAAGCTTTTGCAAGCCTGGTATTCATTTTTATTGTTTGTTGTTGTGCATTCAAAAACACATTAAAAAGCAAGAGAAATGGAACAAAACTGAATGTTTGTCTTACTTTAGCTTTGCTTATGGGTGTTATCCGACAAAAATAATTTTATTGCAATCCTTCATAGAAACCTATTACCGGAGGGAAATGATGCATAAGCTCTTTAATATAGGTACTATAGTATGCAACATACTACCACTTGCACAGGGCTGGATTGGCCTGCAGGGATACCGGGAGATATTCCGGTGGGCCGCCCAGCTGGGGCCTGACAGTAGCAGACAGAACAGCAGTGAGCAGCTGGGAAGGAGGCCAAGCACGGAGCGACTGGCTGCTTTGAACGCACAGCGGTCACATATTAGGAAGCGGCTGCTCCACTCCAAATTGGAACCACAGGGAGAAAGTAGGGGGGAATGAGGTGATTCTTTGCGTCTGCTGCCTGTACAGTCTGACTATGACAACAACAGGGATGGAGCCGAGCTAAAGGCCATGTACACAGAGACTATGACTGCTCCAACAAGTTAGTAGTGTTTCTCCTCGGGTAGGAACAAGAAGTTTTCCTTTTCTTCATCTTTGTTTCTTCATTATTAATAAATACATAAAATAAAACATCTTCCGATTTTAAGACAACATATTGGACATTGTCTTTTGATACACAATGTATTAAACGATAATGTTGCGATTTGGAGATAATTTTTAACCCCCTCACTCCAGAGCAAAGCTTTTCAGGCAAGTTTAAGGGGGGGGGGATTCTGGGCTGGACTTCAAAATTTTTCCAGGGCTCCTTGGATTTCCCAGTCTGGCCCTGCACTTGGACACTATATATTAACCATCCACTTGTAATAGTAGAGCAAAAATGCAAGTGGTATTAAAACACAATATATTGCAAGCCAACAGTGTTAACAATCCTAATCTAGGCATATATGTTTAAACGCCACAAAGAGGTTAAACACAGTGCAATTTTAATATTCCATGTATTAAAATAATTATTAAACATGGTATTGGAAAGCAGCATTGCTTCACCGCCATTGAAATCAATATTATTTAGACCTTGGTTTCTGATTGGCTATCAGAATATGGGTTGAGAATGTAAGTGCAGGCCTTTCAGGCCCTTTTTTTTGTTCCTGTCATCGCAGATCTTCTCCCACCCTCTTGTTAGCACCAATTTAGATTAAGTTTATAGCATTATTTACCCCCCCCCCGGCTCTGGACAGGGTTAGTCGACCTATAGTCTTTTGGGTCAGTCCAGGGCACTTAATTTTTTCAGCTCCCAACGGAATTTGCTTGGTGTACGCCTGGCAAGACCGGGGGTCCCATATGGTTCGAGCAGTGTAACACTCTAAAGGCGGGCAGTAGAGTCCCAGGCGTTGGATAGAAAGCGGGGAGGAGTGACGGCCATTGCAGGGGGAGTGACGTACTCAGGCGCGTGCCTGGGGAAAGCTCCTCCTGGGTTGCGGTGGGCCAAACAGCTCAAGTTCATCCTTCTATCAGTGCTGCGTTGTAACCGGGCTCCGCTTTCTGTGAGCTGCCTGGGCCTGCTTCCCGCTTCATATGAGTTAGTTAGGTAATGCCGCTTAATGTTTATTAGCGAAGTTAAAAGGTTTGGACATTTACATGTATCCATGTAAATAAGTTATAGTTAAAACTTTAGGAAGGCCTTGATGTTTTTGATAAACATACAGGGAGTGCCTCTTGATTAATAAATGACCTAAACGGTCTTTAACTCCCAACTGTTGTGGTGTCTTTATTTATTGAAGTAGATTGTATTAAGTGGGTTCGTACGTACGCACGACATTGCTCCTTTAATCCCTTATGAGATTCCCTGTGCTAGAAATAAATACAAGTTTTACAAGCTTTACATCAGTATATTTTTATATAAACTTTTGCAATGTTTAAAGGTTTATTTCTTGGTCTTTTTAAGTAGCTACATAATAATATGAATTTATATTGGCATACAGTTTTGATATGTACACTTGGAAAATGTAATTATTTAGCAGTATTGTTTGTTTTCTTATAATAAGAAGCTATATTAGCTGTGTCAAAACAACAGGCATAATGTATCTTATTTTTAAATAGCTCCGTCCTCCACCTGCGAACTGTTATCTTAAATGAAATGTGTCACAATTGACAACCTTTTTTCTGGAAGAACAAAGCATTTGAAGCTTGGACTACAGACAGTTGACGTAGATATCAGCATATCACCTTATTAAAGGTAATCATCTCCATATTTTAATTCTAGTCGCAACAAATAAAAAAAAATATTGTTTACCATTTCCCTGTGTGTTTGAAAATATATTTTTTATCTAATCTTTAGAGTTACAAATTCATGTTTGCTGTTCTTTTTTTATTTAGATAAGAAACAGAGGTGAAAAGGACTTTGATTAAATCTCATACTTGAAAAGTGACCAAGATAAGATACCAGTGAGTATATTCTTTATAAATTTAGAAATGAATGACAGTTTTATATCATTGAAAGGAAAACAGATATCTGAAAGCAGAATACAAAAAGGCAAATAAAACAGACAAAGGTAAATAAATAAATGAGAAATCTTCTTTAAAGGAACTACTATATCAAGAAGTTCTCTTAAAATGAATACATAATATTAATTGAATTTTGATAGATTTTTATATAAAAATTGATTGATACCAATACAGAAAGACTTTTTAAGAGTAACATATAATGAATAAATAATGTAAAAAATACACATAAATGCGCTTACAGTAACAGACTTTTTTTAAAGGGACATTAAGGCATGATGGGTAATGTAGTTTAATTTCAAAGAACTACGGTGCCTTTATATATTTTGCTGCAATATACAGTTATAATAAGTCACATTAAAACTATTTTTAATAAATTAATAAACTGAACCTTAAATAATTAGATGCTGATATTTTTAAACCAGCTTTATTGAGAAAAACATACAAAACAGTACTTTGAAATATATAATGAAGTCTAATACAGTTGGCAGTATAATAAGGAACGCTGTTTTTGCCCTCAGTTAAACAAAAACATCAAAAAGGGGAATAGCACAGAATGTACTGTTTTGTATTTTTCTTTTTCAATAAAGCTGGTTTAAAAATATCAGCATCTAATTCTTTATGGTTCAGTTTATTAATTTATCAAAAATAATTTTAATGTGACTTGTTGTAACTGTATATTACAGCAATTTAAAAGTACCATAGTTATTTGAAATTAAACTACATTACCCATCATGCCTTACATATACAAACTACACCTCCCAGTCGGTGTTTATGTTATTAGGTCCTGTGTGCACGCATGCACTTTAAAAGTGTCCAATAATCTGACGGGTAGATTGTAATTTCTGATGTGCTGGGATTGGAATGCGATGATGTGGTGGAGAACATGCAGGGTGAGTATTTGCGGTTAGACAGCTGATGGAATGTCACTTCCGTTAGCTGATCGGACAAATTTGCTAATTTGACTGAACACCGGACCATTTCTAAAGCACTATATGGCGGCAGTTTTGAAAGAGCACTAAATGGCAGCACTATTTCCTGCCTTGCATTGCTCCAGACAACTACCTAGGTATCTCTTCAATAAAGAATATCATGGTAAAAAAGAAAATTTGCTAATAGATGTAAATTGGAAACTTTTTTTAAATTATATTCTCTGTCTGAATCACAAAATAATTTTTTTTAGGTTTCATATCCCTTTAATTAAATAGGAGGGGACTATACAGTAATGGGCAGTGGCACTATCATGTTTTTCCTATGTAATCTCTTCTTCTGAGGACAACTAGGGACAGATAAAGTGTGGTAATAATGGCTGTGTGCAATATAGTAATGTTAAAGGGGCTTGCAAAGTACATAAAATAATGTTATGATTGCGCTATTGCTTGCATGTAGCTGTGTTTAACCTGCGCTAAGGGCTAAAGCCAGCTTCAATGCCGCAATGCGCTACTGGGAGTAAGACAATGACAAAAGGCATATAAAGGTAGCTATCAATCAGCTCGCTCCTCCCGATAGTACATTGCTACTCCTGAATATGTTTTTGAACAATGGTTACTGAGAGAATGAAGTAAATTTAATAAAAAACAGATTAATTGATAGAGATGTGCATTTGTTTTGTTACGAATACACATTTGTTAGGAAAAACAGATTTGTTTTGAAAAAATGAATATCAAAATGAATGCACCAATGAAAATGAAAGAAAACGGATAAATACTGAATAAATTCATCAGTATTCATTGGCTTCCTTCAATTTTTTTTAAAGTCTAGTCAAAATTAAACTTTCATGATTCTGATATAGCATGCAATTTTAAACAACTTTCTAAATTTTTTTTATTATTAAATTTGCTTTGTTGTCTTGGTATTCTTAGTTGAAAGCTATACCTAGGTAGGCTCATATGCTAATTTCTAAACCCTTGAAGGCCGCCTCTTAGCTGAATGCATTTGACAGTTTTTACCAGCTAGTGGACATAAGTTCATGTGTTTCAAATAAATAACATTTTGCTCACACCCGTGAAATTACTTATGAGATGGCACTGATTGGCTAAAATGCAAGTCTGTAAAAAGCACTGAGATAAGGGGGTAGTCTGATGAGACTTAGATACAAGGTAATCACAGAGGTAAAAAGTGTATGAAAACGAATGTAAATGTTTAATTAAGATATAGTATTTGTTTAGTTTGAAACAAAACAAATAAGGAATAGTGCAGCCAATGAATATTTGGGGAGACAAATTGGCTGCACAAGTTTACTAATTGAAAAGTCTCTTAAAAATGAATTATTTATCTGAACCACGACAGTAACTTGAGAATGACCCTCATACCCCTTTAATCCTTGCTAAATAAAATGACAACATTGGTATATTCCACACAGCCATTAATAGCACACTTTATCTGTCCCTAGTTCTTCTTAGCAGAAGTGATTACATAAGGGAAGCGAATGTTTTGATATGGTGCCATTACTTTATAGAAACTAAAATGTTACACTTATTTCTTCAATACTTAAAGGGACATGAAACCCCAAATTTTTATTTCATGATTCAGATAGAGAACACAATTTTAAAGAACTTTCCAATTTACTTCTATTATATAATTTGCTTCATTCTCTTTATATCCTTTTTTGGAACGCATATCTAGATAGGCTCAATATCTGCTGATTGTTGGCTGCACATAGATGCCTCGTGTGATTGGCTCACCCATGTGCATTGCTATTTCTTTAACAAAAAATATCTAAACAATGAAGCAAATTAGATAATAGAAGTAAATTGGAATGTTGTTTAAAATTGTGTCAGATCTTGAGCAGAAACAGCCACTGATTTAATCAGCAGCCCTATTCGTACAACTCAGATCCCTTTGCAATGGTAAAACACACACAGTAGTAGGGTCGAAAGTCTTAAAATTACATACTCTAATTAATTATAGAGCATGTCATTCTTGTTAGTATAATGGTCCTTTAATGGGACATTAAACAATTTAAGATATTAATATAAAATGTTTAATGGTATATAGAAAAACAACTTTGCAATATACTTACATTATTTATTTTGTCCCTTTTCCTGTAATATAATTCTGAATATTGTGGGCTTTCCAAATTCCTGTTAAAACTGGATATGCAGATGCAGCTGTAATCCACACAGTCAATGGTTGCACACTCTAGTAAGCCATTTATAACTGTCCGTAATTGACATTAGCAGAAAAAGAAACTTAAGTTACAATATGGCAGTACCCACTGTTTTACGGACATTAGAATGTTACCCTGATTTTTTCAATATTTAAAAAAACAAATGTAATTTTAAAAAAATGCATGTATCTATTATTCTCTGGCTAATATTTTCTCTGAATACATTGTTCTAACACTGATTTTTTTTAATGTTTAATATCCCTTTAATTGAGCTTAGTGTGCTGCTTTTAAAGCAGACTAACAGAGAAAAAAAAAATAAAGTCACTGAGAAATGGTTCTGCGAGTTCTCATTTACCTAATAACAGATTCTACAACATGGAATACCAAGTAAAGGAAGGGGCTGAAGATAACAGATTGCTACAGTTCAAACTTGTCAGTTTGAGCATCTAGAAAGCGTGATAGAAAGAGTACTTGGAGGGTCCTTATGCAGGAATAACAGTGATGAAGGAGACAGTTATGCATAGAAATGTACAAGTTATACAGCATTGCTTTGACTACAGGAGAAGTTCAGATGCGAGATTTAACACCCATAGCATTCAGAAGATTCTGACCTTTACTGTTCAATGAATATTTAAGCTGCAGCAAGCTATATAGTATCTTACATGAAAATGCATGAAAAAGTTTCAGAATATGTTACAGGGAAGTAAAAAAAAAATATATATATACATAAGGATTTTTGTGATATTTCTAGAGTCAACAAAATTTGTTTTGAATTAAGTAAAGGAACTTTACAATCAAAATTAGACTTTGATGATTCAGACAGAGCATGTAATGGATTTTTTTCTAACTTACTTACTATGAAAAAATGCCTCTTGTCATTGGCTCAACAGATGTATTATCCTTTGTTGAAAAGCATCCTTAGGTAGGATCAAGAGCGCTAATACACTGCTAGGAGCTAGTCAGTGATTGGTGGCTACAGATATATATCTTGTCATTGGCTCACTGATATGTTCAGCTTGATCTCAGTACTACATTGCTGTTCTGCAGCTGGCTTTGACTATGTGTTTAACTTCTTTATGTGCACAATCTTTTATCTGCACACTTTCTGCAAGTGTGCAAGAATTCACAGTTTATGCATTTTGTGATTGGCTGGTAGCTGTCACATGATGCAAGGGGAAGGAAAATGTAACTGACATTTTTTTTTCCTTATAAATCTATTTCTCATTTGAATATCAAAATGAGGCCTAGATTTACCAAAGGCCGAGCAAACAAGGACGGACATTTCCACGCCCTTCTGCCAGGCATTGAGGCTAGTGGTCATCAATACACTGCCAGCATTTATCATTGCAGTTATCATGGCACAAGTTGCTGCTTCTGCAGTGCCACCCCCTGCTCTCACGCATCCAATCACGTGCGAGCAGGGGCTGTCAATCACCCCGGTCAGAGGAATTCCAGGGAGATTAAGAAACTGTACTTAAGAGTTGGTAAACTAGGTTAAGAAAAGCAGTCTGATGACCTTTGGTCCTTGACTATCCACTGCAAACTCGCTTTATAATGTCTAGAAAAAAATGTTAAAGGGAACCTAATTTGGAGAAAGTTTCTATTAAAAAGGAACATAAAAGTGGCTAAAAGACTAGCAGATATAACCATATAGCTCATCACTCAAACATTATAATTAACCATATTAGCTCTCCCTATCTACCTGTTGCTTATAGATGTTTCTCAATAATGCCTCATAGAAAATCTTATCATTCTAACATTTAACCCCTTTTTAGGCCCACAGAGGTACAAGTAGTCTCATGATCAAGAACATGCACAATGCAAAAAGATTGACATTTAATTTAACTACCCTTTATATTTCTGCCAAAAAGTGACCGCACACTAGCAACCTGAGCATTACACTCTTGCAGTATCACAGCCAACATTTTAGCGTTTCATGATGAACATGCAATGTTCATTAATAAGACATTTCTATTAAAGAGACACTCAAGTCAAAATTCAACTTTCATGATTCAGGTAGAGCAGGCAATGTTAAACAACTTTCCAGTTTACTTCCATTAACAAAATGTGCACATTTTTTATATTTACAATTTTTGAGTCACCAGCTCCTACTGAGCATGTGCAAGAATTCACAGAATATACGTATATGCATTTGTGATTGGCTGATGGCTGTCACATTATACAGAGGGAGTGGAAATAGACAAATCTACTGTATTTACTGGTCCTTTAACTGTGCTAAACTTATGCCCATGGGGTCGATTTATCAAAGCCTTTGGCAGGCTTTGCCCCACTAAGGCTGCAGGGTCTCACAAGACAACCTGCTGTCCTTATTTAATAAGCAGCGGTCATTAGACCGCTTCTTCCCTAACCTTTCGCCACCTTTTAGGTGGTGAATTTCAATCTCCCCGGTCGGACGAGATTGACAGATCCTGCCCAGGTATGATTGGCTGTGCGCGGGCAGGGGGCAAGATTGCACGCAAGTGCAAAATAGCGCTCGTGTGCAATGCTGAATTCCAGCAGCTGATTTCAGCCCGCCAGAGGCAGCTTGATAAATCCACCCCTATATCTAGACCTTAATTGCCCATTTTGGCATTTTATATTTCTGGGTACTTTGTAAATGGAATTCAATTTTCTTTAACTTTGTAGTCTATGGGGCTGATTTATCACGGCCCAAAGGGGGCCGTATACCCCCTGTTTCCGCGTGAGCCTTGAGGCTCACCGGAAACAGGAGTTAAGAAGCAGCGGTCTTAAGACCAGAACTGCTTGTGCAATGATAAATGCAGACAGCAAGTGCTGTTGGCATTTATCAATATCTAGCGGACATGAACGCTACAGCAGATCATGTCCGCCAGACACATGATAAATCGGCCCCTATGTGTATACATCTCTGATAGGTTGTATTTACTCCTTAATATGTGTAAATTTTAAGTATATTTTTATATATTTTATATTGAAATATTTGTTTGATTTGTAGTGCATATGTCATATCTTTTTACTTAATTGCATTATTTATGTATTTTATTTTGTCTTTGGGAGTTCTTCCTTCTTTCTATCTGATGAGATTGGATAATCTCAGGAGCGTTTTTGTAAAAGTAAATTCTTTGTATTTGCTGTTGAAGAAAAAAAATAAAAAAAGACAATGCCAGTTATCATAGTCTGCTAATTTTATCCTTCTAAATATTTGGTTTAAATTAAGTGTGTAGAAAGGTCGTAAAAAGACAGTTTACATTTTTTCATTGCTTCAAATTAGACTGAAAGCATGTGCTGTTTATTCTCCAGAGCTTATGCAATAAATATGTTTGCAGTCTAAACAAATCTTGAATATTACACATACACAAAAGCTAGTCTATCAGCCGTCAGATTAAGAAAAAGCCATTGTTTTTATATTGTGAGTGTTCCATAGAAGGTTTATCTGTACATTACAAAAACCTAGGGGAAAAAAAACAGTGCTCTTCTGCCAGCTGTCCCCAACATCTGCTATAGCCACAAAATGCAATTATATTACTCCCAAACGAGAGGTAAAAATATCTTGTTTCCTATACTTTTAGCTTTAAGACTCATAGTTAATGCCCTTTGGGTATTTCAATGGTGCCAAATCTCTATGCGTTATGTACTTCATTATGGTTATGTGAATGTCATATTAATGACTTCAAACCAACATGTTTACACTGCAAATAAATTGCCCCAGAATCCTTTGCAGTCGTCACGCAACAAACAAAACTTTGTTTACCATAAACTAAAAAGCTGCCTCAATTAAATTGTTGTATTATGACAAGACAAGGGGTAGTGAGATAGGAAGTGTTTTCTTTCAATGTTTGCTCTTCATTAGCTCCAGGTATTATACTCTTGAACATACAGAAGACAAGCTGTCAGGAATAGTATTGGGAAAATTAGCATTAAATTGCTATTTGGCAGCAAATTTGCAATGCTGTAGCATGAAATGTAGATTTGTCAAAAGTGTACAAGCAATGTAAAACAAGGTGCCTTAGAAGAATTATTATGCTTGTATCAAGTTGGTGAAAACAAAACAAGGTGAAACTGAAATATTTTAGTGCTCTTTGTAACTTTATAGACACCAATTCAAAGCTATCAATTATAAATATGCTGAAAACATAATGGTGATTATGTGTTTATTTGGAACAAACTGTGTAAGTAACAAAGAGAAAATCTAAATGAAAATGAATAAGATCTTAACATGTAAAGTAAACAAACCTTAAACCTTATTTTATTTAGAAATTCAAATGTATTTAAAGAAAGTAAAATGGTTTGTTTGTAGTTTTGCAATATTCTGGGAACATTAAAATGAAACTGTCATTAGATAGAGCATATCATTTTAAAAAGCTTTCACATGTATTGTTGTTTTTATAGTTGGAGTCTAAAAAAAGCCATTGTCTATAAAA
Source organism: Bombina bombina (assembly GCF_027579735.1). Lineage (NCBI taxonomy): Eukaryota > Metazoa > Chordata > Amphibia > Anura > Bombinatoridae > Bombina > Bombina bombina. The sequence continues at coordinate 54,643,870 of NC_069506.1, forward strand.
GAGCAAGTGTTTTTATGATTCGGATAGGTCATGCAATTTTAAGCAACTTTCTAATTTACTCCTATTATCAATGTTTCTTTGTTCTCTTGCTATGTTTATTTTAAAATCAGGAATGAATGTTTAGGAGCCGACCCATTTTTGGTTCAGTACCCTGGATAGCGCTTGCTGATCTGAATCATGAAAGAAAAAATTTGAGTTTAGTATCCCTTTAACAAACAATTGTAAAAGGGCGGCTGCTCATTCTTGGATAAATGTGCAAAGGCCCCCATTTAAAAAACTCTGGGAGGACAATGTTCACTCTAGCATTGCAGCTAGCGGACAATTGCCCACAAGCAGTGGCTGCCAATCACTTTGGTTGGACTCGTCTGGGGTGATTGCAAGAGCTGGCATTTAAAGGGACAGTCAACACCAGAATTTTTGTTGTTTAAAAAGAAAGATAATCCCTTTATTACCCATTCCCCAGTTTTGCACAACCAACACAGTTATATTAATATACTTTTTACCTCTGTAATTATCTTGTATCTAAGCTTCTGCTGACTGCCCCCTTATTTCAGTTCTTTTGACAAACATACAGTTTAGCCAATCAGTGCTCAGTCCTAGGTCACTTTATGTGCATGAGCTCAATGTTATCTATATGAAACATGGGAACTAATGCCCTCTAGTGGTCAAAATGCATTCAGATTAGAGGCAGTCTTCAAGGTCTAAGAAATTAGCATATGAACCTCCTAGTTTTAGCTTTCAACTAAGAATACCAAGAGAACAAAGCAAAATTGGTGATAAAAGTAAATTGGGAAGTTGTTTAAAATTGCATGCCCTATTTAAATCATCAAAGTTTTTTTGGACTTGACTGTCCCTTTAACTAAGGAAGCAGTGATCTGATGACCTCTGGTTTTTAACCATAAGCTGCAGGTTTGTTCATGCGAGCCTGCACTGAACGTGCTCCAAAGTTACATCTGCAGCTTGATAAATTATTGTCTTATGCTCACCTATTTTTAGGCACCAGTTCCTACTAAACATGGATAAAAATTCACCACTCCTATAGCAAAGATTAATCAAGGGGTCTCACCCCCATCGGCTGGAGGTTTGCACAATATCAATCTCCACAGACTTTTCCGACCGGGGAGATTGATAGCCCCTGTGTGATTGGCTGAGCGCGGACTAGGGGCCAGGGTTGGACATGACTGCATGTGTGCAAAGATAAATGCGGCAGTGGATTGCTGCCCACCAGAGTTGATGGTGGGCGGATAGGGGCGAGGATGTACTCCCCTGTCCATCAGTAGTATGTTTATGAGTCTGCAATTGGCCGATGGCTGTCACATGATACAACGGACAAGGAAAGGTAAAGAAACTTTGAATTTTGTTAAAAAAAATAATAATCTACTGCTTGTTTCAAATTTAAAGTGATATTGCATTTTATTTTTATTATCTATTTGATTATACAGTTCTATCATATTTATTGGTCCTGAGACAGAAGCAACTGAAAACAGACTTGTTCCAAGTAGGTGGAAATAACTGAATTGGAGAAAAACTTCAAGTCAGCTATTCTCTAAAGTCAAGTTGATCATAACGTCATCCTTTAGATGGGACTTGCACAGACAAGGAACATTTTTATTGAAGCTGCTAATCATTTTCAGCTAACAATCTTTTTCTATAGCCTTTTTAATGTTTATAAGTTTTGGCTAGGTGTAATGCTGTATTATGAAAGCTGGAGGTTGTTTTTAGCTCCTATTAAAGTCAACTAGAACTACAAATAAATTCTTTTATATTTAATTCACGAGGGAAATTCCGCTTGTTTAAAGCAACATGAAACCCAACATTTTTCTTATGTAGATGTGTTGACTACGTGATATCATGTACAGCTAAGGGGATTTGTACAAAATTCTCTTCAGGACCTCAACATCTACTGTATAAATAGTGTGATTTTATTTTTCATTTTTAATATTTGATTGGAAGGGGACGATTTATTAAATGCCGGACAGACATGATTCGCTGCAGTGAATCCTTTCTGCTCGGCATCGCTAAATTATTATTTATTATTTATAATTATTATTGGGGTCCGCCACCTCAGAGATGGTGGACGAGTTAAGGGGCAGCTTCTTAACTCTTGTTTCCGGCAATCTGGAAACATTGGGGGGGTAGATTGCAGGATCCGCTACTTGATAAATCTACCCCCAAGTCTCATTTCCACTGTTGTGATTGTCATTAACAGAACTAGCATTATTAAAATCATAATTTTAAAAGATATTGCTTACTCATAATTATCTATTGTGATCTGTTTCCATCCGCACTACTGATAACAAATCTAAATGCATATTTTAGGTTGTCAGGACTGTGTACTCCTTTTCTATCACAATATAGTCACTTTGCAACTTTCACAAATATTGTTTTTAACAATATTTATTTATATTGTTTGTTAAAGGATCGTTTCCATTTTTGCGTGAACTGAAAACAAAATGGCGACTACGAGTTTCTATGCAAAACACTTAAAGTATCTTCTTTTACTGGATTTTAACATTCTTTAAGCTGTAAATCACAACAAACCTGCTGCCTTGCTACTTCATGAACGGGTTCTTATAGAGGACGCACCTCCATGCAATCTAAGTCCAAGCTTATTCATCAGAGTGCCTTTCAATGTGTTTGCGTTTACATTACTGAACTCACCATCACAAACACTTGTTCCAGATCATATGTCCACTAATGTACGTGCAGGCACTTTCAAAGGCACTCTTGTGAACGAGTTTAGACTTAGCATGCATGTAGGCATGACTAAGCAATCTCCTTTGAAAACACAATTTTAATAACGCCTGCACTGTTCCTGACAATCAAAACAATGCAAGTGTGGCTTACATTAAAATATTAAAAAATTAAATTAATAACACACCATTTGTAGATTTTGTTGCCCTGAAATTACTATTGAAGTATGTCCGTAATGTTAAGATACGTATGGTGTTCATATGGATACTGAGTGTTGAGGCTGTACTGTGAGGACCATAGTTAAAGGGACACTCAAGTCAAAATTAAACTTTCATGATTCAGAAAGAGCAAGCAATTTTAAACAACTTTCCATTTTACTTCCATTATCAAAATGTGCACAGTCTTTTTATATTTACACTTTGCGAGTCACCAGTTCCTACTGAGCATGTGCCAGAATTCACAGAATATACGTATATGCATTTGTGATTGGCTGATGGTTGTCACATGATACAGGAGGAGTGGAAATATACATAACTTTGAAATTTAAAGTTTAGACTATGGGGCAGATTTATCAATGTCTGGCGGACATGATACGTTGTAGAGTATCATGTCCGCCAGACATCGCTGAATGCCTACAGCATATGCTGTCGGCATTTAACATTGCACAAGCAGTTCTGGTGAACTGCTTGTGCAATGCCACCCCCCTGCAGATTTGCAGCCAATTGGCAGCTAGCAGGGGGTGTCAATCAACCCGATCGAATACGATTGGGCGGATTGATACCGCCGTCTCAGAGGCAGAGGACGAGTTAAGGAGAAGCAAGTCTTAAAGGGACAGTTTACTCAAAAAATGTCTCCCCTTTAAATTGTTCCTAATGATCCACTTTACCTGCTGGAGTGTATTAAATTGTTTACAAAAATTTCTATTACCCTTATATTGGCATTTGAAATAGTTGATTTAGCCTGTCGTATCCCCACCTATTCTGAAAGTTTTTGGCCTCAAGGCCAAGCTGTGTTAACACAGCCAGTAGAAGAAATTATACTTACAGTGGGTTATAGAAGAGATAAGGTAATAAAATGTTAATTTTCCATTGTTCTCTCCAAGTATTGACGATTGGTTTACGAGCAGATATAAGATAAAGAAGCAGGTATATGTACACAATGTGATAAAGTAATAAGATCTGATTATACCTACAAGTTCAACCCATTTTATAAGGTTGTGGCTTCAAAACACAAAATCAGCTACTTCATATACACAAATAAACCTTAAAATGCTATTTCTCATACAGTTTATACTCTGCAACTGGTTAAAAAGTAATTAGAAACACATTAAGGGAAAAACTATTTTACGGTATACTGTCCCTTTAAGACCGCTGCTTCTTAACTCCTGTTTTCGGCGAGCCTAAAGGCTCGTGCGGTAACAGCAGCATTAGGCTGACTACAGGCCTTTATAAATCAGCCCATAAGTGCTATTGCATTGTCTTGTTATCATGCATTTGTTGATTATTCAAATCGACTGTATTTACTGTTCCTTTAATGTCACACAAACAAATGAGTATTTTCCTTGCAGAGTGAACAAAGGGGTTTACATAAATAGAACATTCCTATAACCTTAAGAGGTGCAAATGGGCTATTGGATGCGTCAGTTTTGGGAGACCTCCCTGTTTCTATCTTGAAAGCAGGAACTTTACCCACGAAAGGTCCTTTACAGGAGCTTTTCATCTGAAAACACTTTTGCGGGTTTGTAACAAACAAAACAGTAAAACATCTGGATCACTCGAGAAACTAGGCTCCAAATTTGGTCGGAAAGCAAAAAGTGTTTTTTTTAATTGATTCAGTTCTTTATTTTAACGCGGAATACCAGAATTTTCTTTTGGGCCGCTTAGGCAGTGTGGGACAAAAGCACAATTCTTTCTTTTTTTTTAACAAAAATAAAATATCCTTTTAATTTTGCATGTATAAAAATATGAATTTAATGTCTATTTAACAACTTGGAAACTAAATAAACAATATCTGGAGAGGAAATAACCTAATTTAGCAAATTAGAGAAATAATGACATATGCTAAAAAAAGAAAGAACGTAAAATGGTAGATTAACTTTAGTACCTGCTGTGTGTAATCACCCTGAAACCAAGGTGAAAAATAAATTAAATGAATGTGTATTGTTAATAATACAATTAGTAATTAATGATAGAAAAAAATATTTGCAATTAATGCATATGTTTATTTAGGACCTCGGCTGGGAGCAAATTTAATCTTTGTCGTCATTCTTTCAGAAAACAGAAATAAAACCTTAAATTGTTACAGTAACACAGATAATTAGAAATGAGTTAGTAGGAATACTACGCCACATGTTGCATAAAGTCTAGACAAGATTTAAACTATCCGTGGCATTATAGATTAAATGTTATGTCTGGAAATATTGTGTGAAGCTTTTAAACTAAATTCATGTGGCCTCACCACATTATGTTGGAAACATCTCTATATTTTATTCTGTGCAAACAAAAAAAATACAGTTTCTTTTGGAAGAGCAAAATATTCTTAGCTTTTAAAACACACCAGTATTCTGATATCAAAATAATATGTGCCATATGACTGTAATATTTGGTGTTTGTCTTAAACACTGTATACACAGATCAAATTAAAGGAGCGGAGCGCCATGTTCTATAAAATTTAACAGCATGAAGAAAGATATCACGCTAATTCTCACTTGGGTAGACCTCACTTAGGGCTAGAATACGAGTTAAGAGTTTTGCACTCGTATTACGAGTTTCTCTCTAGCAGTAACCCGACTAGCGCAAAAATCTGTAGTTAGAATATTGCATGCACGTTCACAGATTTCCCTATGGAAAAAAAAGTGGGAAAAAAGACCCCACTCTCGCGCAAACACAATCGCATATTCTCATTAGCACTGACCCAACATGAAAATATTAATATTTCCTATTCCAATGTTATTCACATAGCAGAATATGTTTTAATTATTCATGAATACATATTTCTATATATATGATGGTATTTTGGTACAATATATACCTATACCTATATATATATATATATATATATATATATATAAAGAAGCAAAGAGAAGCACTCACTGGATTTTCATCAAAAAGTGACCAAAACTTTAATGTAGATTGTGACGTTTCGGGACAGCAACAGTCCCTTCCTCTGACTGTCAGAGGAAGGGACTGTTGCTGTCCCGAAACGTCACAATCTACATTAAAGTTTTGGTCACTTTTTGATGAAAATCCAGTGAGTGCTTCTCTTTGCTTCTTTATCATTTACCGTACAGCACCCTGGTAGTTGTTGGACGTTGGTGGGAGTGCACATACACCAATCTCTGCCTATATATATATATATATATATATATAGATATATATATATACCGCGTAGGAGAAGTGGCACACACCAACACAACAGCGACCTGGTGCACTGCAGAAAATTTAGCAAATGTGTATGATCCACATGGCACAGTGCATATGAAGTATCCGGAAAAGAGCAGGCAACACAGGAGATTTGGATAACAAGCCTTTTAATCCAATCAAGAAAAACAGCAGGGCCTTAACCCATAACGTTTCGGTCTACACTTAGACCTTTTTCAAATGGAGCCCATGTGAGAGATAAATAAATCGCATACATAACCAACCTTATATACCTAGTGTGATTAACAATAATAATGGGAGGTAATCATAAAACCCACCAAACCGTTCAGTAGCCATGCGCCCGATGCAAACAACGTTCCATGTGTGTGTGCGCCGACGTAATGACGTCACACGCACCAGCAACCAAAATGAGGCCGTATATTGGAGTCATGGCAACGGCAAACAAAAGCAGTGTGACATGATGCAGAGCGAAGCGGTACACTAGGGGATGTGCACCCTAATGAATGTGCACATAAGAAAGGCAGGACGGATTACCCCTGAAAAATAAGTTAAAGTAAAAATGAACAAACATGAACAAACATATATATAAATAGAAACTACACTAAGTGGCAACTTAATAATCATAAGGCAGCAATCCCCAGCAATGAAGCTGCAGAAGTAATGCTGCAGATAATAAGTAGTCAATTACACTCCAGAAATTTGTCATAATATCAAAAAAGGAGAAACCAATCTATACTAATAGTATCAATGGAACACTACATTTGGGCACAAGTGATAACTGAAAAACCTACATAACAATAGAAAAAATAGAAAAAATAATAATAAAAAATAATAAGAATAATAATAATAATAAAACAATAATAATTATGGTGTCCTAGACTCTAAAGAATGTAAATGTAAATGTTTTACTGCATGAGAGAACAAGGTCCATATGGGGGGATGTCCATAAGTGGAAGATGTGCATGGGATATTTATCTATAACAGCATCCAAAATCTATCGTTGAGTTCAGTCCCTTGTCAGATTTGTCACTACTTTCAAAGAAAGGCTAGCGAATCACAAATCTGCTATACGCCAGGCCATCAAAACGGGTGATTCTGAGCAACCAGTTGCTAGACATTTTTTACATGCAGGACATCCACTGTCCACATTGAGGGTTATTCTTATTAATCATGTTCCACGACTAAGACGAGGAGGTGACAGAGCGCTGACTCTACTACGATTAGAAGCCAGGTGGATTTTCAATTTAAACACCGTGGCCCCCAAGGGACTGAACTCGACGATAGATTTTGGATGCTGTTATAGATAAATATCCCATGCACATCTTCCACTTATGGACATCCCCCCATATGGACCTTGTTCTCTCATGCAGTAAAACATTTACATTTACATTCTTTAGAGTCTAGGACACCATAATTATTATGGTTTTATTATTATTATTATTATTATTATTTTTATTATTATTTTTTCTATTATTATGTAGGTTTTTCAGTTATCATTTGTGCCCAAATATAGTCTTCCATTGATACTATTAGTATAGATTGGTTTCTCCTTTTTTGACATTATGACAAATATGCATTTTTCTGGAGTGTAATTGACTACTTATTATCTGCAGCATTACTTCTGCAGGTTCATTGCTGGGGATTGCTGCCTTATGATTATTAAGTTGCCACTTAGTGTAGTTTCTATTTATATATATGTTTGTTCATGTTTGTTAATTTTTACTTTAACTTATTTTTCAGGGGTAATCCGTCCTGCCTTTCTGATGTGCACATCCCCTAGCGTACCGCTTCGCTCTGCATCATGTCACACGGCTTTTGTTTACCGTTGCCATGACTCCAATATAAGGCCTCATTTTGGTTGCCTGTGCGTGTGACGTTATTACGTCGGCGCACACACGCATGGAACGTTGTTTGCATCAGGCGGATGGCTACTGAACGGTTTGGCGGGTTTTATGATTACCTCCCATTATTATTGTTAATCACACTAGGTATATAAGGTTGGTTATGTATGCGGTTTATTTTTCTCTCACATGGGCTCCATTTGAAAAAGGTCTAAGTGTAGACCGAAACGTTATGGGTTAAGGCCCTGCTGTTTTTCTTGATTGGATTAAAAGGCTTGTTATCCAAATCTCCTGTGTTGCCTGCTCTTTTCCGGATACTTCATATGCACTGTGCAGAGTGTGTATTCTGGATCATACACATTATATATATATATATATATATATATACACACATATACATGATTATATATCGGTATAGATACAGTATCTTACAAAAGTGAGTAGACCCCTCACGTTTTTGTAAATATGTTATTATATCTTTTCATGTGACAACACTGAAGAAATGACATTTTGCTACAATGTAAAGTAGTGAGTGTACAGCCTGTATAACAGTGTAAATTTGCTGTCCCCTCAAAATAACAACACACAGCCATTAATGTCTAAACCGTTGGCAACAAAAGTGAGTACACCCATTAGTGGAAATATCCAAATTGGGCCCAATTAGCCATTTTCCCTCCCCGGTGTCATGTGACTCGTTAGTGTTACAAGGTCTCAGGTGTGAATTGGGAGCAGGTGTGTTAAATTTGGTGTTATCGCTCTCACGCTCTCTCATACTGGTCACTGGAAGTTCAACATGGCATCTCATGGCAAAGAACTCTCTGAGGATCTGAAAAAAAGAATTGTTGCTCTACATAAAGATGGCCTAGGCTATAAGAAGATTGCCAAGACCCTGAAACTGAGCTGCGGCACGGTGGGCAAGACCATACAGCGGTTTTACAGGACAGGGTCCACTAAGAACAGGCTTCGCCATGCTCGACTAAAGAAGTTGAGTGCACATGCTCAGCATCATATCCAGAGGTTGCCTTTAGGAAAAATATATATGAGTTCTGCCAGCAATGCTGCAGAGGTTGAAGGGGTGGGGGGTCAGCCTGTCATTACTCAGATCATATGCCGCACACTGCATCAAATTAGTCTGCATGGCTGTCGTCACAGAAGGAAGACTCTTCTAAAGATGATGCACAAGAAAGCCCACAAACAGTTTGCTGAAGACAAGCAGACTAAGGACATGGATTATTGGACCCATGTCCTGTGGTCCGATGAGACCAAGATAAACTTATTTGGTTCAGATGGTGTCAAGTGTGTGTGGCGGCAACCCGGTGATGAGAACAAAGACAAGTGTGTCTTGCCTACAGCCAAGCATGGTGGTGGGAGTGCTATGATCTGGGCCTGCATGCATGCTGACGGCACTGGGGAGCTACAGTTCATTGAGGGAACCATGTATGCCAACATTTACTGTGACATACTGAAGCAGAGCAGGATCCCCTCCCTTTGGAGACTGGGCCACAGGGAAGTATTACAACATAACAACCCCAAACACACCTCTAAGACAACCACTGCCTTGCTAAAGAAGCTGAGGGTAAGGGTGATGGACTGGCCAAGCATGTCTCCAGACCTAAACCCTATTGAGCATCTATGGGGCATCCTCAAACGGAAGGTGGGGGAGTGCAAAGTCTCTAACATCCACCAGCTCTGTGATGTTGTCATGGATGAGTGGAAGAGGACTCCAGTGGCAACCTGTGAAGCTCTGGTGAACTCCATGCCCAAGAGGGTTAAGGCAGTGCACACAAAATATTGAAACTTTGGGCCTAATTTGGACATTTCCACTTAGGGGTTGTCACTGAGGAGTGTACTCACTTTTGTGAGATACTGTATATACAGATATATAGGAATATCTATATAGAAAAACATAGAACATATTCTGCTATGTGCAGAACATTAGAATGTGACATATTTGCAGTAAATACATAGTTAAAACCTTTATTAAAAAGGAATATTGCATTGATATGCTATTACATGTTTTCATTTACATAACTGCAAAGTGCTCCAATGCACTTCTATATATGTTTACATAAGTATTTATGTGTTTATATGTGTATATATGTCTGTAAATACATTTATACACATAAATACATATGTATATACATATATATATATATATATATATATACACATATATCCATCTTTAGACAAGTATATGTATGTATCTCAATGTTTTTCTAACACCTGAGACCTCATATCTTTGATCCCTTATAACTTTTTTATGCAATATTTTTTATTAGATGGTGTTATTATGAGTGTAAGTGTACTTTGTAATGTATTTTGGGCAACTTTCATGTTTTGCTAAACAGTTAACCAGAGCTCTGAAGTCATGGTAATCATTCTAGTGTAAATCGCGATTGTGCTCAAGCAATCAAGTTTACTTTCAACTTGTACTACAAGAGGTAAGCTCAACAAGCGCAAACCTTTGTGATATACCCCTTATCGCTCTATCACAAATGTTTGCGCTCCACTCATAATCTAGCCCTACATTTTTTTTTATATGGGGGAGGGTAAACCTGGAAGTTCCAGTGAGTGGTGGGCTGCCTTCCCATAGAAAGAAGTTTAGCTTTCCAAGCACTGATAACATTTTTAAAGAAAATACAAATCAATGTATACCTTTTTTCTAACTTGCATTTACTTCTAGTTTTACATACATATTTATTTCTGTCACTGTAATAAGTGTATTGCATATTTTAAGACAAATTTCTCAGCTTATATTTAGTGAGATAAAAGTAAGACCTGAAGATGTAATGTGCTTCAAAAATACAGTGTGACCTGTCAGAAGGGAACACACCCAGAGGCACTAGAAATGATGGAAATTGAGCATGGGACTGACCAGGGCCCCCTGTAGTGATACCACTATTAATTGTAAAGCTAAATGGGTCCCCTCGAGGTATGGGCTATCTTAGTTGAGAGCCTTGTAGTTACACCCACATCCCCTTTACAGTGAGGCAACTCAGCAACCTCACAAGCATCTATATATCTATCCATCGTATTTGTGTACCAACATAAACGGGACCAGTGTTTCTGTGATTATTTTTTAATTTCTTTTTATTTTCTGGACAGCTAACAATAATATCTATAAGTCTTTAATTGCTAATATTCAGTTAACTTTGTATTGAGTTAATTCAAGAATTATGATTTATTATTATTATTATTAATGATAATAATAATAATAATAATAATAATAATAATAATGTACAGCGTGCCAATATTTTCCACTAGGTTTTGGAAACAATTACATAAAAATGCAGGTTACAAAGTGCTCTGTTGAGAGCTTGAGAAGCGTTACATCTCATAGAACAGGAATAAAAATAGAAAATGTATTCATTTTGGTTTTAAATAACATTATTTTATTAGGGTAGATAAAGCATGAGCTCCTGCTGTTTCAGATATTTCAACAATGAAAATTGGTGGTCTACCTGAGGGCCTTTTTCACACAAATTTATTATTCAGTTATGTTAGAATTGGCTTTTCTGAGAGTTTTGATCTAAATCTATTTTCTTGACAGCAGTGTTCTAGCGACAATTTGTTTTCTCACTATTAGTGATATTCATTAAAATGCTTTCTTTGAAACTTAGATTTTAACCTGTTATCTCTCACTGTCTTTCTATGTCTTGCTATCACTTTGGCCCTGATATTCAAAGGTTTTTGCAGCTTGGAGAGAAATTGGAGTACAGACTTCATAGGGGCTGAACTCGCTGAATATTCAAAAGAAAATGGGCGGTTCTCTCCAGCACTGTGAGATCTCTCTCATTTCTATATATGAAGCCCATTGCAATACAGCGCTGTGTGATATGAAAATATTGTTACACTTTTGTGTAACTTTAACAAATTAGGATAATACTTTGTATATTGCTGTGTAGCTTTTACAAATTACATTGCACCTTGGATTTGCTGCATTGCAAACTAAAACTGTCACTTTCACAAAGTGGGAGGGAGTTCCTAGGGTAAGTCTGAAGCTCTCTCACAAGTCTTGTGAAATTTTGTAAGCATTTTAAACAAGCTGGTCTCATTGATTTGTCTCACCAGCTGTATGCAGGTGAAATTTGCTAAAAAAATACACTTATTTTAACTAACAGAAAAGTAATATATACTAAAATATAGACAAAAGCAATTCAGATTGTAGTGAGAACAGTTTAATTTGGAATTAATGAAAATTGAGCCTTTATATCAGCCCCAGGGGTTCTCCAGCTGCTTTTTCTCTCCCATGTGAAATGTTGTATCCCAGAGAGCTTCATTACTTATATGGAAGGCATCTCTCACCTCTCTGGGATTTCCAGGCTCCTCCTTTTTCTTAGAAAATTCAGTAAGTTCTGGCTCTGTAAAGTCTGCTCTATAATCAAAATTTCACTAAGGATCTTGCAGTGCTGGAGGATCATTTTAGAATATATACCTGAGCAGAGAGATTTTGAATATCAGAGCCTCTGTCACCCACTCACTCTCTTTTATACTCTCTCCTACTCACTTTGACTAACTCACTCAACTATTCACTCACTCTCACTTCCAATGTCTCTCACTCTGGGCCTGATTCTCAAAACTCACCAGCATGGAAATAAATAATCATCTGATTTTAAAGAATATTATTCTTCCTAGAAAGAGAATATTATTTTAAAGAATATTGTTAAGTAAGTTTCTCCTATTATTATTATTATTTAAAAGGATTGATAACGCCTTTACTACTCATTTTCCAGCTTTGGATAGCTGACATTGTTATATTAATATACTTTATAACCTCTTTTAACCTTTAACCTTTATAACCTCAGTTAACATGTGTTATATAGATAACATTGTGCTCACTCCCGTGGAGATGATAATGGTTATGCAAGAACAAGCACTGATTGGCTAAAATTCAAGATTCTAAAAAGCCCTGAGATAAGAGGGAGTCTGCAGTGGCTTAGATGCAAGGTAATCAGAGGTTACAAATATATTAATATAACAGTGTATATTGACTATGTTTACAATCATACAATAGTAATAAGGATATTACTATAATAACCCTTGGCGCTAACGTGTAGCTAAAATTGGTAATGCAAAGGTTCTAATTATTGTATACTATAAACAATAAATTACCTTAGTACGATGGAAATGATAATTCCTTACAAATATGTGAAAACTGGGTAGTTGATTAAGGGATGTGCTTAAGGATGAACCAGAGTAATGGTGCAAGTAAAAAATAAACAAATTTTATTACAATCTTAATCGTGCACAGAAATACTTTTAAAACCAAATTTAAAAAACACTCTGATCAGGCGTTTGACAATGTAGTATCAATAAAATCCCTAAAAACCTCAAAATAAAATTGCATAAATAAAATAACAATAAAACAACAATGAGACAATCACTATCACAAATGGTTAATTCGAGATAGAGAACAAAGATCCCATTGGAGACCAAGGAAGATCCACGTCAGCTGGAAGTTAGTGATATTTTAACCGGAGCTGTAACGAGATGAGATCCAAATGAACAGACAGGAAGAGAGCCAAAATTTAAGGTGTTCACTTATTACTTACACCGAAAATGCTTTATGAAGTCCCAGCTGTCTCTCTATAGCGGTCCTGGATTAGATCACTGCTGGATGGATCCCCGAAATGAAGGAAACCTCTTGTCTTTTACAATCCGTATCAGCACTCACGCCAGATAGACCAAACTGTGCTCTGGGTCTCTGTGCGGTCTCGGCGCTGGTAATTAGTTCCAGTCACCTGTGTGTTAGAAAAGTGGGCGGAGCAACGCGTTTCAGCCCGGTCTGGGCCTTTGTCAAGCTCACCCACAGAGATGCAGCAGAGGCCAGACCGGGCTGAAACGCGTTGCTCCGCCCACTTTTCTAACACACAGGTGACTGGAACTAATTACCAGCGTCGAGACCGCACAGAGACCCAGAGCACAGTTTGGTCTATCTGGCGTGAGTGCTGATACGGATTGTAAAAGACAAGAGGTTTCCTTCATTTCGGGGATCCATCCAGCAGTGATCTAATCCAGGACCGCTATAGAGAGACAGCTGGGACTTCATAAAGCATTTTCGGTGTAAGTAATAAGTGAACACCTTAAATTTTGGCTCTCTTCCTGTCTGTTCATTTGGATCTCATCTCGTTACAGCTCCGGTTAAAATATCACTAACTTCCAGCTGACGTGGATCTTCCTTGGTCTCCAATGGGATCTTTGTTCTCTATCTCGAATTAACCATTTGTGATAGTGATTGTCTCATTGTTGTTTTATTGTTATTTTATTTATGCAATTTTATTTTGAGGTTTTTAGGGATTTTATTGATACTACATTGTCAAACGCCTGATCAGAGTGTTTTTTAAATTTGGTTTTAAAAGTATTTCTGTGCACGATTAAGATTGTAATAAAATTTGTTTATTTTTTACTTGCACCATTACTCTGGTTCATCCTTAAGCACATCCCTTAATCAACTACCCAGTTTTCACATATTTGTAAGGAATTATCATTTCCATCGTACTAAGGTAATTTATTGTTTATAGTATACAATAATTAGAACCTTTGCATTACCAATTTTAGCTACACGTTAGCGCCAAGGGTTATTATAGTAATATCCTTATTACTATTGTATGATTGTATTTTTCTCTGTGGAGTTTGAGGATACTCCATTTACCCAGTGGTTTATTGGTAACTTTCCCAGCGCAGGTTGATCACACCCCTCAGTACAATATTGACTATGTTTACAGTGCTGTGGAATCTGTTGGCGCTCTACAAATACCTGATAATAATAATAATAATAATAATAATAATAGCAGTGTTGGTTTTGCAAAACTGGGGAATGGGTAATAAAGGGATTATCTATCTTTTTAAACAGTAACAATTTTCAAGTAGACTACCCCTTTAATGAGATACACAGTTCCCAAGGTAAAAAATGCCTTTAAGTCACACATATTGCTAACTAACAAAACATGTCAACGAATCTCACCAGACAACTGAGCATTAGAGAATCAGGCCCTCTCTTGCTGTGGGTCTGATGATCAAAAACTCAGCAGCATGAGCGCAATATATTAATTAGACAAGTGCACAGGCAAAAAATTTGGTTTATCCAAAAGATAAGTTTTGATTTTTTTTAATTTTTTGTTTGGCCGGATTTGGTCTATGCCAGCATTCGGTTCAGGCAAATATTGGATTCAGATTTGTAACTGTTATTTCCAATGGGAACAGCTAATATAGACAATTAATAATAACTAAAATCTTACATTATGGAATTTGAACAATTACAAGAACATATTATTTAATGTTAAAAGAACATACAACTCCTGTGTGACTTTAGTGCCTGACCGGCTGTCCCTAACATCAGTCATTAGTAATAATAAGGCAGGATTGGATAGGGGATGATGGACAAATGAATGGTCAGACCCCTTGCACATATTTACAAACAAAGGAGCTTATTAACCAAACAATATAACTACATTCCCCCATTCTTGCACCCTTTTTTGCACCAAATGGCATGAAAAATCGGTTCTGTCAAGCAATTATTCGTTTTTCGTCTGTTTCGCCCAATAATGTATTCGGCTGTTTGCATATCAAACGAATAGATGAATCAGAAAACCACCAAATACACATCTCTAGTATTAATGTTCCTGTGGACAAATGTCCCAACTTGTGAGGGTGTCTGTTTGTCTTTGTGGCAAATGGACAGGAGACATTGAATGTCCACTGCTGTCATAGTCTATTATACAAGCCCTCCACTCTCACACGATTGGCATGAAAATCACCCGGAATGAATGTGTTTGATTGGATTTATCTCTGCAACCTCTGAGGGATCGCTGCTTCTTAAATTGAGGTAAGCAGACGCACATGAGTAAGCTGCCCTACAAGGGCTCCAAAACAGCATTCACTGTTTATGGCATTGAGCCCAAAATTTTTGAGGTTTTTTTTGAGCATTGTATTGTATTGTATGTGTTTCCTATTCACATCCAGAACCCTGCATAGCTACAAAAGCAACCCTCAAACTATAACTTGCCTTCCTAAAATTATTTGTGGAACCTTTCAGCACTGACATGACTTTTTAGATTATCCCGCCAGAACGGAGATCTTTAGCTCATCGGACACTCTGTCACACATTCTCTCACACTTTCTCACTTACTCTCTTTTGCACTCTCTCTCTTACTCGCACATTCTCTCACTATCTTTCTAACTGCAACTCGCTCAGTCTTTCTGTTACCAATGCTCTCTCACTTCATCTCTTTCACTCTCTTTCTCCCAATTACTCAACCTCCCTTTCTTCTTCTCTTCTAGTTATATTATAAAATATCTATCCATCTACCCATCCATTTTTCTATTTATCTGCCCATCTATCTATCTATCTATCTATCTGCCTATCTATCTATCTATCTATCTGCCCATCTATCTATATATCTGCCCATCTATCTATCTATCTATCTATCTATCTATCCATTTATCCATCCACCCATCATTCTCTTTCACCCAATTACTCACCCTCACTTACTTCTTCTATTTTACTCATTATAAAATATCAAGCAATCTATCTACAACTCTCTCTCAATATATAAAATGTATTATTTATAATTTCAGCAAGGCCACACTATTTTACTTTTAAAATAATTCACACATTTTGTGAACTCAAAGCACATATTGAAAGTACATAAGAAAAAACATATTTTACAAATAATGTAATCCACACAATTTTCAAAGGCAGTACTCATCAAAACTCACATACAATGTCATAGAAAAACAAATTTTATATCAGTGGCCTAAATTTCAAAAGAATTGGAAATATATCAGCTTCTCTCCAGAACATTTTTTTTTATTATTACTCTAAATTTATTTATTTTGAAATGAAACATTGATACCCTTCTTTTCTATTGAAAATAATTAATAAACAAAAACAACAACAAAAATAACAGAAAATATAGCAATAAAATGCAAATATATAGCGCAAGGAAGTCATGCAGTATTGTTATAAACTAAAAAATGTAGCCGTTTAAAGATTTATGAAAAGGGGCATCTGAATTTAATATCAATAAATGAATATGTATCATAGTCAAAATTATAATGTGAAACATTACTTTATAAACCTGAAGCAATTTTGTACAGCCTCTGAGTAAGACAGCATATTTATAATGTCTGTTTGATGTCTTAGGTCAATGCCAAGGATATACATTGAATACTAACAGACAGAGATCCTAAGGAAATAAACTTTCCTAGAGATTTCATATTTTAATAAATAGCTACTGTGCTTACAGATTAAAAAATATATATTAAAAACAGGCTCTATCAAAGTCCAAATGGATGCATAGAGTCAAAAAGACTGCATAGCTAAGACATATTCTTTCATTGCATATATCATATATTACTTTATCAACAACGTCAAAGTAAAAATGAAGCTCTAGATAACAAAAAAATTAAAAATTATAATACGTCAGCTTCTATTCAATATTTTATTTTAAACATATTAAGCACTTTTAAAATAACCATAACAAT
Source organism: Bombina bombina (assembly GCF_027579735.1). Classification (NCBI taxonomy): domain Eukaryota; kingdom Metazoa; phylum Chordata; class Amphibia; order Anura; family Bombinatoridae; genus Bombina; species Bombina bombina. The sequence goes on from NC_069506.1 coordinate 54,661,271, forward strand.
TACAATGTAGACTGCGTTCTTTGTGGTTAAAAGAATATATTAGTGGAAATCAATGTGTAAGCAAATTGAGATATCTACTGCAAATAATTGTCTGTACCTAAAAATAAATGAATTAAGTTGTTTTTAAAATGAATAATATAAATTGTGGGATCATGACAAAATGCACAAGCTATTTAAGAAAATGTACTTGAAGAAATATGTCTACTCTATGGGGGATTGTATCAAGCTGGCTGTATTAACATCACATAGCCAATCAATTAATTAACAGCTGACAGTTTAATTAAAGCACAAATTGTCAGAGAGAATGATGTCAAAAAGAGCTAAATTGTTACATAACATTAATATATTGTATGTAAAAATACATTTTTTCATTATCTTGCTGCTCAATATAATTTCAGAAGTTATATAACTGTTGTAAGAGTGGAAAAAATATTAGCATGCTAAACAGATACAAAATTAATGTAATTATTAATAAAATATGAATGCTTCCAAATAAACTCTGATAATAGATTTTAGTTATTTTTCTTCACTATTTAACATTTTGTGGGAAAAACCTCACTAATGCTTTTTTTTTTTTTAAATGTATATTGATCAGATATGACAAACTATCCAGACCATTTTTATTTATTTAATGATTTTTAGAAAGTGAACAAAGATGAACAATGTCTGCAGTTGGTGAAATTTTGCTGTATAAAGTTGATAAAACGTATTCTACTAAATCACCTTGTTGTCAAGAAAAGCTAAATTGGTCATTTATTTCCTAATCTGGCTGTAATCTTATTTCAGAAATGTTGTAACTGTTTAAAAAAGTGAACTGAAAACAAAAAACAAAAAGATTTGCACATGAAACCAAAAATCTATTTGATCAAATACAATCTGTAGAAGAAAGTAGATTGCAAATACTTTAGGTACTTAACCCCTTAAGGACCAGCGACGTACCCTGTATGTCGCTGGCCTTTTTTTGGGACTTGATTGTTTTATAGCGCGGTCTTGCCACCAGCGTTGAGACTGCTCTATTCCACAAAGCCTGCTGGAGGGAGGGAATTAATAGCGTGTTCTTGCTAGACTTGTGCTATTATGTCCTGAAAAAAACCTTAACGACCAGTGACATATAGGGTACATTGTGGTCATTAAGGGGCTATACTTCTGCCATATAACACTATATGATTTATTGATAAAAATATACTCAATATAAATAATGCTGTATATTTCAGCAGAAAGATCTAAATACAAAATTGTTTTAAAAACATTTACAATAATCATTGTTTTAGTAAAATGAATAAAGATTGTTTCACCTCTTGAAAAGAGTGTTCTTTACTTTGTCAATTAGCTGCAGATCAGTGTTCCTGCACTGATCAAGCAATTTCTGTATAGCATTTCTCATGGTGACTTCATGAAGTCTACAGGATGTACTCCCCCCCCCCCCCATCACAAAATCACAGGTTAATATCCCTTTAATTGAATGAAGATAAAATGGTGTAATATAATATATTATTTGCTAATAATGTGTGGATCAATTTAGTTAAAGCTTGGTTCTCTGGCCTCCTTGCAAACTGTATAACAATCTTTAAAGAATAAACATGAAAATGTCTTGTCTAATATTAAAATAAAAATTATATGGATGCTCATTAATCATGGGGCAAACTTTGAAAAAAATCTGAGCCCTTGTAATATAGCAGTCTCTGACATATATAATGTTTCTCTTTCATTATTAAATCACATATCAAACTGATTTATTTTACGTGATATAATATCTCCATTTCATTTACTGTGGACTTCAAATTTAGAAATTTATGAATCCCCATCATGAGACCATTCCAGAACACAGTTATGATTTGTGATTTATTTGTAAATCTTGAGAACATTTTCAGGCATGGTCCTAAACTATCTGGACTCAGGCATTCAGATGTAAAACTATAATAGCATGTTACATTTTGTACTGCCTTTTAAAACTGTACTCATTATAATGAGTTCCTCGGTCATAAGTCTCTGGATCTGTAATTGGTTTCTCGTTCATGCATTTTCATTCTGATGTTGTCTGCCGAATTAGATTATCAGAATAGCCCATTTCACTGTTTAGTTGCTTTGTGTTCTGTATCTGAAACTGTTTTTGAGTAGTGTAAGCTATGAAATCTACTATGCATATAGGATATTCTAGTTGTACTTAATTTTTCATTCTGATAACTATCCTGATTTGTTGAAGCTTAACTGGAAAATTGTAACGTATTTGTAGACTGATTTCAGCAATGTATAGAATACAAAATATATGTCCCCTTAAACTGCCTCTCTTTAAAATAAATAATATATATATATATATATATATATATATATATATATATATATATATACACATATATATATATATATATATATATATATACAGGTGGCCCTCGTTTTACAACGGTTCAATTTACACCATTTCAGAATAACAACCTTTTTTTCCAGTCATGTGACTGCTATTGAAAAGCATTGAGAAGCAGTGCATTTATTAAAATAGCCAGTAGATGGAGCTGTCCGCTTGTGTTGCAGCAAAGTCAAGCAAGCTGAAATTAATCAGTTTAACCAGACCTGAGCTATCGAGCAGATTTCAAAGGAACAAGATCTTCCTGTCTATTAATCAGTCCAGATTGGAATTTATAGAAAGAACTGGTTGCAGAAAAATGCAAGTAAAGTCTGTGTTGTGTAATTATTTTATTAGGTTTATAATGCTGTTTAGCATTCAAAGTCTTCATTTCAAAGTTTTAAGACTAATGTATTAGGTGTTACTTATGACAATTTTGAGAGGGGCCTGGAACCTAACTCCCTCACTTCCCATTGACTTACATTATAAACTGGGTTTCAAGTTACAACAGTTTCCATTTACAACCATTTCTTCTGGAACCTTACCCCGGCGTAAACTGAGGGCTACCTGTATATATGAGAGAGAGAGAGAGAGAGCTGAAGGACAAAGCACTCTCTGGTCTTTTATTTACAGTGACGTTTTGGGGTGTTCACCCCTTCATCAGACTAACGTTGGTCTGATGAGGGGATAAACACCCCAAACATCACTGTAAATAAAATTGTGTTGTACATTTGATAAGACCAGAGAGTGCTTCGTCCTTCAGCTCTATCTACTACTCTTAGCACCCTGGTATATGAAGCTTGTTAGTGGGAGTGCACCTCTCTCTACATATTTTATATATACACCTCACATTTTTGTAAATATTTTATTATATCTTTTCACGTGACAACACTGAAGAAATGACACTTTGCTACAATGTAAAGTAGTGAGTGTACAGCCTGTATAACAGTGTTAATTTGCTGTCCCCTCAAAATAACAACACACAGCCATTAATGTCTAAACCGTTGGCAACAAAAGTGAGTACACCCCTAAGTGGAAATGTCCAAATTGGGCCCTATTAGTCATTTTCTCTCACTGGTGTCATGTGACTCATTATTGTTACAAGGTCTCAGGTGTGAATGGGGAGCAGCTGTGTTAAATTTGGTGTTATCGCTCTCACACTCTCTCATACTGGTCACTGGAAGTTGAACATGGCACCTAATGGCAAAGAACTCTCTGAGGATCTGAAAAAAAGAATTGTTGCTCTACATAAAGATGAACTAGGCTATAAGGAGATTACCAAGACCCTCAAACTGAGCTGCAGCACGGTGGGCAAGACCATGCAGAGGTTTCACAGGACAGGTTCCACTCAGAACAGGCCTTGCCATGGTCCACCAAAGAAGTTGAGTGCACATGCTCAGCATCATATCCAGAGGTTGTCTTTGGGAAATAGACATATGAGTGCTGCCAGCATTGCTGCAGAGATTGAAGAGGTGGGGGTCAGCCTGTCAGTGCTCAGACCATATACCGCACACTGCATCAAATTGGCCTGCATGGCTGTCATCCCAGAAGGAAGCCTCTTCTAAAGATGATGCACAAGAACGAGCAAATCGTTTGCTGAAGACAAGCAGACTAAGGACATGGATTACTTGAACTATGTCCTGTGGTCTGATGAGACCAAGATAAACTTATTTGGTTCAGATGTTTTTCAAGTGTGTGTGGCGGCAACCAGGTGAGGAGTACAAAGACAAGTGTGTCTTGCCTACACTCAAGCATGGCACTGATATCAAATGTAGTAGATAGAAACGTTATTTATCTTTCAGGGTGGTTATTATGTATACCATCACCAACACACTTGATATTTAATCCCCAAGAATTGTATATTGTGGCGCAGCTCCAGAGCACACAGCCCCATAGGGTTCCTCTATCCCTGGAGACAAATGGAAGATGCAGGAAAAATGAATCTTGAAGTTACAAGCCAAATGGTATTTCCAATGCATGGAACATTAATACACATGTCAATATGGCAAAGTAACAGAACTCCCCTTATAAAACAGTAGGCAAATACCTTATATATTGTAGTTGCTCCAGCAGTACTCCACGTATCTCACCGGACTGCAACAAGGGATTCCACACTGTAGAAAGGAGGCTACTATCGATCCCTGGTCCTGCAAACTGCTAGCTGCTATCCATATCCGCCAGATCCACAGCTCTCAGCCGTATGTTCAGTGCTCACTTTGGCCCAGACATATAAAACAGCATAAACAGAAGAAATAGGAGCACCTGACAACAGCTGTTAGTAGTGAATTCAGATTTAATGAACAGGGTATGCCATCGCAACATACGGTATACAGAATACAGAGTATACACAGGGACAGTGTCCCTTATTAAAAGTCAGTTGGTACAGAGGAGCTTGAAATAGTGAGTGTAAACAGAGCTCGTAACGCGCCGAAACGCGTTAGCCCTTTTTCTTGTTACCAGCTCTGCTTACACTCACTATTTCAAGCTCCTCTGTACCAACTGACTTTTAATAAGGGACACTGTCCCTGTGTATACTCTGTATTCTGTATACCGTATGTTGCGATGGCATACCCTGTTCATTAAATCTGAATTCACTACTAACGGCTGTTGTCAGGTGCTCCTATTTCTTCTGTTTATGCACAAAAAATATGACACTTTGGGTCAAATTTGGACATTTCCCTTAGGGGTGTACTCACTTTTGTTGCCAACGGTTTAGACATGAATGACTGTGTGTTGAGTTATTTTGAGGGGACAGCAAATGTACACTGTTATACAGGCTGTACACTCACTACTTTACATTGTAGCACAGTGTCATTTCTTCAGTGTTGTCACATGAAAAGATATAATAAAATATTTACAAAAATGTGAGGGGTGAACTCACTTTTGTGAGATACTGTGTGTATGTATATAGATATAGATATATATATACAGGGAGTGCAGAATTATTAGGCAAATTAGTATTTTGACCACATCATCCTCTTTATGCATGTTGTCTTACTCCAAGCTGTATAGGCTCGAACGCCTACTACCAATTAAGCATATTAGGTGATGTGCATCTCTGTAATGAGAAGGGGTGTGGTCTAATGACATCAACACCCTATATCAGGTGTGCATAATTATTAGGCAACTTCCTTTCCTTTGGCAAAATGGGCCAAAAGAAGGACTTGACAGGCTCAGAAAAGTAAAAAATAGTGAGATATCTTGCAGAGGGATGCAGCACTCTTAAAATTGCAAAGCTTCTGAAGCGTGATCATCGAACAATCAAGCGTTTCATTCAAAATAGTCAACAGGGTCGCAAGAAGCGTGTGGAAAAACCAAGGCGCAAAATAACTGCCCATTAACTGAGAAAAGTCAAGCATGCAGCTGCCAAGATGCCACTTGCCACCAGTTTGGCCATATTTCAGAGCTGCAACATCACTGGAGTGCCCAAAAGCAAAAGGTGTGCAATACTCAGAGACATGGCCAAGGTAAGAAAGGCTGAAAGATGACCACCACTGAACAAGACACACAAGCTGAAACGTCAAGACTGGGCCAAGAAATATCTCAAGACTGATTTTTCTAAGGTTTTATGGACTGATGAAATGAGAGTGAGTCTTGATGGGCCAGATGGATGGGCCCGTGGCTGGATTGGTAAAGGGCAGAGAGCTCCACTCCGACTCAGACGCCAGCAAGGTGGAGGTGGAGTACTGGTTTGGGCTGGTATCATCAAAGATGAGCTTGTGGGGCCTTTTCGGGTTGAGGATGGAGTCAAGCTCAACTCCCAGTCCTACTGCCAGTTTCTGGAAGACACCTTCTTCAAGCAGTGGTACAGGAAGAAGTCTGCATCCTTCAAGAAAAACATGATTTTCATGCAGGACAATGCTCCATCACACGCGTCCAAGTACTCTACAGCATGGCTGGCAAGAAAGGGTATAAAAGAAGAAAATCTAATGACATTGCCTCCTTGTTCACCTGATCTGAACCCCATTGAGAACCTGTGGTCCATCATCAAATGTGAGATTTACAAGGAGGCAAAACAGTACACCTCTCTGAACAGTGTCTGGGAGGCTGTGGTTGCTGCTGCACGCAATGTTGATGGTGAACAGATCAAAACACTGACAGAATCCATGGATGGCAGGCTTTTGAGTGTCCTTGCAAAGAAAGGTGGCTATATTGGTCACTGATTTGTTTTTGTTTTGTTTTTGAATGTCAGAAATGTATATTTGTGAATGTTGAGATGTTATATTGGTTTCACTGGTAAAAATAAATAATTGAAATGGGTATATATTTGTTTTTTGTTAAGTTGCCTAATAATTATGCACAGTAATAGTCACCTGCACACACAGATATCCCCCTAAAATAGCTATAACTAAAAACAAACTAAAAACTACTTCCAAAACTATTCAGCTTTGATATTAATGAGTTTTTTGGGTTTATTGAGAACATGGTTGTTGTTCAATAATAAAATTAATCCTCAAAAATACAACTTGCCTAATAATTCTGCTCTCCCTATATATATATATATATATATATATATATATATATATATATATATATATATATATATATATATATATATATATATATATATATATATATATATATATATCATATACAATTGTGTTGTTACAAATGCAGAGTCCAGGGCCTAATTCTACTATAAGTGAAGCCCTGGAAGAAGATCAGATTGGTGTTGCCCCAGGGATTATTGCAGCAATACAGATACAAAATTTTAATGAATTTAATTTGATTTGATTTCTGAAATTAGCTTTACCAAAGCAGCAACCAGAAATCTATCTCCTACTGACGAGTTCTAAAAAGAACAAAACAGGCTGTCTAGTCAGTGGTTTCTGTATTGCTGCAATAATCCTGTTAAGGGATTGCTGTGTTAAAACAGTATTTGAAGCAAAGAAACTGAGATTTTGCACATCTAATTTGCATATCTTACCCAGAATCCTCTTGTGCATTGGTAACAATGTATGTGGAGTTTTACTGGGGAAATGCAAGTGGGGAACTTGCCTAGATGTGCTAATTTTCTATGCAAAAATTTGTATTGATTTAATTTTGAGACATGGGGGATTTTAATCTCAGTTTTTTATCTCCACCATAATTTTTATGAATATATATATATATATATATATATATATATATATATATATATGTATATATATATATATATGTATATATATATACTGTATATACATATATAATTTACACTATGGATTATTTATAATATTTTACAGTATATATAATAATTTTTAATATTTTATTTTTGTATTTTATATTTAATATTTCAATAAAACACATTAAAGACAGCAATTCTTTATGTGCCCTAACCTGACCACGTTAGTCCTATGTTCTTCACACAGAAATAATGTACTTTTTATTAAATATACATTTCTATGTATCTGATAATGTTCATGTCAAATACATATCTATAGCTATATACAGTATCTATAGGAATATATATATATAGTTATATGTAGATTTACAGGGAGTGCAGAATTATTAGGCAAATGAGTATTTTGACCACATCATCCTCTTTATGCATGTTGTCTTACTCCAAGCTGTATAGGCTCGAAAGCCTACTACCAATTAAGCATATTAGGTGATGTGCATCTCTGTAATGAGAAGGGGTGTGGTCTAATGACATCAACACCCTATATCAGGTGTGCATAATTATTAGGCAACTTCCTTTCCTTTGGCAAAATGGGTCAAAAGAAAGACTTGACAGGCTCAGAAAAGTCAAAAATAGTGAGATATCTTGCACATAAATGCAGCACTCTTAAAATTGCAAAGCTTCTGAAGCGTGATCATCGAACAATCAAGCATTTCATTCAAAATAGTCAACAGGGTCGCAAGAAGCGTGTGGAAAAACAAAGGCGCAAAATAACTGCCCATGAACTGAGAAAAGTCAAGCGTGCAGCTGCCAAGATGCCACTTGCCACCAGTTTGGCCATATTTCAGAGCTGCAACATCACTGGAGTGCCCAAAAGCACAAGGTGTGCAATATTCAGAGACATGGCCAAGGTAAGAAAGGCTGAAAGACGACCACCACTGAACAAGACACACAAGCTGAAACGTCAAGACTGGGCCAAGAAATATCTCAAGACTGATTTTTCTAAGGTTTTATGGACTGATGAAATGAGAGTGAGTCTTGATGGGCCAGATGGATGGGCCCGTGGCTGGATTGGTAAAGGGTAGAGAGCTCCAGTCCGACTCAGACGCCAGCAAGGTGGAGGTGGAGTACTGGTTTGGGCTGGTATCATCAAAGATGAGCTTGTGGGGCCTTTTCGGGTTGAGGATGTAGTCAAGCTCAACTCCCAGTCCTACTGCCAGTTTCTGGAAGACACCTTCTTCAAGCAGTGGTACAGGAAGAAGTCTGCATCCTTCAAGAAAAACATGATTTTCATGCAGGACAATGCTCCATCACACGCGTCCAAGTACTCCACAGCGTGGCTGGCAAGAAAGGGTATAAAAGAAGAAAATCTAATGACATGGCCTCCTTGTTCACCTGATCTGAACCCCATTGAGAACCTGTGGTCCATCATCAAATGTGAGATTTACAAGGAGGGAAAACAGTACACCTCTCTGAACAGTGTCTGGGAGGCTGTGGTTGCTGCTGCACGCAATGTTGATGGTGAACAGATCAAAGCACTGACAGAATCCATGGATGGCAGGCTTTTGAGTGTCCTTGCAAAGAAAGGTGGCTATATTGGTCACTGATTTGTTTTTGTTTTGTTTTTGAATGTCAGAAATGTATATTTGTGAATGTTGAGATGTTATATTGGTTTCACTGGTAAAAATAAATAATTGAAATGGGTATATATTTGTTTTTTGTTAAGTTGCCTAATAATTATGCACAGTAATAGTCACCTGCACACACAGATATCCCCCTAAAATAGCAAAAACTAAAAACAAACTAAAAACTACTTCCAAAAATATTCAGCTTTGATATTAATGAGTTTTTTGGGTTCATTGAGAACATGGTTGTTGTTCAATAATAAAATTAATCCTCAAAAATACAACTTGTCTAATAATTCTGCACTCCCTGTAGATAGAAATATGTATTTACAATAAAAAGGACATTATCTTGAAGAACATTGGAAGGTAAAATATGTACAGTACATATACAGTAAAACACAAACTTTTTAATTCAATTTTTTAAAATAATTTTTATCAGACAGTATTAATGTGAGTGTAACTGTGCTGTTAAATGTAATTTTGATGTGTTTTGTGCAACTTTTTTGTCTTGCGTAACAGTTAACCAAAGCTCTTAAATCATGCTACCCCCCCCCCGCGCATTTTAAATTGTGTTTACTTTCATTTCGTAATACACAAGCTATTTTTGTTGCGTGCAAAAAGCAGAGAAATACCCCATATCTCTTGTGCGCTACGAATCTCTCTTTATGGGGAAAGTTTTTAGTCTAATTTCTATTTAAGTTTAGTGAAATTGACCTGTTTCTGCTACATTCTCCACAGTAACTAGTTAATCTGAGAGCAAGCTAATTTACAACTGTCCATAATTGGTCACTGCAAACAAAGCCAGCTAAACAACACTCAAGTGGCTTTTCAAGAGGTGAGCTATGGACTGCTCTTGATTTGTAAAATCTTTTAGTGTCAACAAAATGAGATTGCGGAATAGTTTTAAAACATTTACTTTGCAGTACAATGCTTAAAGGGACCGTAAATGTTGTATTAGTTTTTTAAAACCACATCGCAGGGTTGTTGGCAAATCAGAAACCAATCAATGGGGCCGTTCATTTTGCCCCCGTACTGGATAAAGCTGTGGGCTGCTAATCTATATTATTTGCTATGAGTTTAATTAATATCCCTTTAAAGGGACAGTCTACACCAGAATTGTTATTTTTTTTAAAAGATAGATAATCCCTTTATTACCCATTCCCTAGTTTTGCACAACCAATACAGTTATATAAATGCACTTTTTACCTCTGTGATTACCTTGTATCTAAGCCTTTGCAAACTGCCCCCTTATTTCTGTTCTTTGACAGACATCCATTTTAGCCAATCAGAGCTGGTTCACCTGAACTCCACGTGCGTGAGCATAGTGTTATCTATATGACACACATGAACTAACACCCTTTAGTGGTGAAAAACTGTCAAAATGCCCTTAAAGAAGAGGCAGCCTTCAAGGGCTTAGAAATTAGCATATGACCCTCCTATGTTTAGCTTTCAACAAAGAATACCAAGAGAACAAAGCAAAATTGGTGATAAAAGTAAATTGGAAAATTGTTTAAAATTACATTCCCTATCTGAACCATGAAAGTTTATTTTGGACTAGACTGTCCCTTTAATAAACTTTGTAGATCAGGGGCAAACTGACCTATCAAGCAATCAGTCATCAACCCCAAACCCTCGAGTCCGGAGGGGCTGCTGCCTGTCCAACCCCTTGATGTAAAATAGAAATTCAAGTTTTTATTTTACATTGATCTGACATTGACAATTCAAACATGGTCAGTGGTGTCAGGTGACAATGCGGTTGTGCTCCTATTGCATGCATGCGCATTGTCAATGTTTACTGGTGGCAGCCATCTTTGTATGGCCCTGCCAGTATTGGAAGGAGAAAATGTTTGGCTGATCCAAGTAGTACAAAGGGCTGTACAGAGTGCTGAAGACCAAACAGAAGGACATCTGGATTCTGAAAGTTATAAGGTACATCCTACAGCCTCTTTTATCACTACCAACAAAAATGTAATACAAAATAAAATATAGGCGGCAACCCATAACTTTTATTTTTGTGAGGGCCCCATGGGTTGTCAGTCCGCCCAACTGCAGATGCCAAATGTCTTCCAAAGTAATTTTATAGAAGTAATAAACTCTTTCTTAAAGGGGCACTAAACCCAAATGTTTTTCTTTCACAATTCAGATAGAGCATGCCATTTTACGCAACTTTCTATTTTACTCCTATTAGCAATTTTTCTTCATTCTCGTTGCTATCTTTATTTAAAAAGCAGAATGTAAAACTTAGTAGCCAGTCCATTTTAGGTTCAGCACCCTGTATAGCGCTTGCTTATTGGTGGCTACATTTAGCAAACCAATAAGCAAGCTTAACCCAGGTTCTGAACCAAAAATGGGTCTGCAACTAAGCTTAAAATTCTTCTTTTTAAATAAAGATAGCAAGAGAAGGAAGAAAAATTGATAATAGGAGTAAATTAGAAAGTTGCTTAAAATGGCATGTTCTATCTGAATCATTACAGAAAAAAATTGGGTTTAGTGTCCCTTTAAAGGAATAGTTCCCATTTAAACCTAGGGAAATCCTTAAAATAAATAAATAAATATACAAATAACAACAAGGCAATAAGCTTACTAACAGGATACAAACTAGCTACATTTGTAAGTAGTATTATAATAAGTGGCCGCTAAATTGTTATCTATGGATTTGAGAATTTAAATGAACTAATTAACACATCTATTTTTATGTGAGCTGTGCTGAAATTGACAAAAATTCAATAACATAATATCATTAGGAATTCTTCCATAAAACTGGGCCCTTTAAAAGGACTTTAGAAACCTTGTAATTACAAGATATTCTTACAAATCAGCAAGAAGCATTTTAAGTTCTGAGAATGAGAATTTCAGAAGTAAATGGCATGGAAAGGGGGCAAAATAATTAAGTAAATTGCAATGTGGTTAAAGTGATGGTAAACGATGCACATACTACTATAGATAAATCAATAGCTGTCAGTCTAAATATGCTAACCGCATAGTTTTTGTTTTTTAAACATCTTTTAACAACAAAATAATTTACTTTTAATCACGTCAGACAAATCTTATCTCTACGCCTTCTTTAAATTGTTGGGCTTTAGCGATGTGACATGCAGACGGGATTGTACTGCCCTGCACGTCATTAGAGGGTGGAGATGACAAATTTGATAGACATCTCTCCTCAAACATTTTCACTTTGTGCGTGCTCACGTGTTCTGGATCAATTCCAAGTAAACACTCAATCGTAGTAACTAAAGTGTTTATTCATACGTCACTGTGTGCCCCCCCTGACAGCTACTGCTCATTGAGCGCATGCGTGTAAAGCGCTATTTACTTTTACATTAAGTTTAGCCTGTCAGTTGACATGCCATTAGATTGGCTGATAATGAACAGCTGACAAAAAAAAAAAAAGTACTTTTAAGTGGGGCCGGAGGGGAAACGATTCAGAGAAATAACTACCAAAGTATATTGTGAAAAATAAAAAGTACACATTTTTTTATGTCAGTAATATTTATTTGTGATCTGCTTTCAATTGGAACTTTATACTTTATCATCGTTTACCATCCCTTTAATTACACATAACTAAACATTTTTGTATAAAAATCTCAAAATGTTTACTGTCCCTTTAAGCAATGCATGGCACTTTTTTTTTTCTTACTTGGTAGAGTTCAGTTTTCAGTTTATTCAGCTTTATTCAAAGAGTACAATACAAATTTAAAAACCTAATATATTTGTGTTGTAAGGTGAAGTAAACATAGTGCGAATGTGTATTGGATGTCTTAAAAAAGAACATTGTTACACTGAAATATATCAACATCAATTGCCATTCTATTACTGTTTTAGCTATCGGATACAATGGTTTGTTTCTTTTCCATGCAAACAAAAGCTTTTCCAAGACCTGAGTTGATAGAAGTAGACTAGAAAAAAAAAACAGCCCTGCAATCTGTACTGTCAGGAGGATTTCACAGTTCACTGTGCCTCAGCCTTTGTGAAGTATGCCACGTTGTACGCGTTCTATGTTTATAGAGCAAAAGCACCAACCTTATGTGTGCTGTAGCAACCTTGCACAAAACAATTTGCCAAATAGGAAAACAAGGAATGTTGTTTTGTGTGTGTTTATGTTTTTAATAATACATTTTTTTATTTCTCAGATTACTTGACTTTTGGGGATTTTGCTTAGGCCCCATAATAGAAACTAAGGTCCAGAATTTTCGAAATAGGATTGTTAGACACTCTAAAGTCAAAATTAAACTTACATGATTCAGATAGAGCATGGAGTTTTAAAGGGACGTGATACCCAGATGTTGATGCAGTATAGCTGTAAACAGCTGACTAGAATTTATTACCTGAACATCTCTATGTAAAAAAAGGAAGATATTTCACCTCAAAATTTCATCAATAGCCATATCCTATTAAGTGTTTTTAAGCAGCCAGCCAGGATGCTTGTCCCAGGACTTGCAAGGAAGTGTGTATCTGGCATGTGCAGGCACAGTCATGTTATTTTCCTATTCAGTTTAAGGAAGTTTACTATGAAATCTCAATAGATTTCAATAAAAGCTCATGAGACCACAGTAAAGCAAAGTACTTGATGAAGCATTTTTAAAAAACATGAAGCTGACATTAGCTTTAGCATATCTGTTCACACAGCACTTACTATTGTGAGCTGAAAAAATTTTGAGGTAAAATATCTTTTTTTTTTTTTACGCACAGATGTTTAGATGGTATTTTCTTGTCAGCTTTTTACAGTTACGCTGCATTACTTTCAAGCGATTTAGCATATGAATATTATGTCCCTTTAAGAGACTTTCCAATTTACTTCCATTCTGAAATTGTGCAGTCTTTTTCTATGCACACTTTCTGAGGCACTAACTACTACTGAGCATGTGCATTAGTTCACAGTGTATACATAAATGAGTCTGTGATTGGTTGATGACTGTCGCATGGTAAAAGGGCATGTATTGATTTTGAAATTTTACTGTATTTAATAGTCATTTAAGTATCTTAATATTCTAATGTTTAAATCCGAATACTTTTTCATTTAAATTATTATTATTGATTTATTTCCAAATATAGATACTATTCTTTGGGCTATGACTAGATTTGTCTGAGACAGGCGTGCATTTGTGTTTTTTAACACATTTTCTTTATTTTTTGCTTTTATCTGAAAACAATGTCTAAGCAGTCCCTTTACAAAGTCAATGAACAAATGAACGCATGTTAAAAATAGGACTTTTTTTGAGAGCTAAAAACATGTTTGTTGCTCTGAGAAATAATTGAAAAACCCGTTATTGTAATCTCATCAAAGCAAAAAGTGCCCTTTTACAGCCAAATAACAGCTAGAACAAATAATAAACCTCTATATTAGTAATGAAAAAGTTCTACTAACTTTAGTATGTGTTCTTAATGATCACTACACTGGTGTTTTCTCACACCATTTTTATTTCTTTATTTTTGAATTTTAATTATTAGAAAATATCAAGTACCAGTTCATTTTTTTTTCTTGAATATATATATATATGTACATACATACATACACACACACATGAATATAAATTTATAGGGCTTGAAATTTCCAGTGGTCCAGTAGTCTCGGACGACTTAGAAATTGCAGTGACTACCTCAAAATTTGACTTTTTCCTATCTTTAACATTGAGTGGATTAGTAACTTTTTCCCTCTGGGCAAGTAGCTTTTAACCCCTGACTAGTAAGCCATAGTGATATTTTTCCACTCCTGTTTTATATATTATATATATATTTATATATATATATATATATATATATATATATATATATATATATAAAATTAACCCAATATAAATACCAACATATTGCTACCCTCTCTGTCACTATAATGTATGCAAGTCACTATACTAGAGTATCTTATGCGCAGCTACAATTTACACAAACTAAATTATGGAAACAAAGCATCAACAGTTAAACAATACAGTCGTAAAGTAAAAATCATTTTGGTAATTTGTCTGTATGCTAATAAAACCTGAGTAGTAGGAAGATATTTGTTCTGTTATACAAATAGTGCAATAGTTAAATAGTCTAGCACACTAGATCATTTTAATATTTTTCTTCTTAATGTCCCTTTAAATACTTTATTGCAATATAACAGAATTCCTGTAGCTTACATTACAAGCAGAGTGCTATCGTTATCTCAAACCACACAAATGATGTTGCGATGCCGCAATAATTTCATCGCTCAAATCTATATTACAAGTTGGTGGTTACGCATTGGGCTTGAGCGAGAGTGAAATTAACATTGTAAATGTTTACCAGCGTGAAAATCTCTGGTAAAGTCATAACAATTACTCATTTAGGATTTGATAAACCACAAAACTGTCATGTTTTGTTCCCCACACTATTTAAAGATGTTTTAGAAAGGAGCATTGCTTTTGTGCATAGATAAAACACAATGATACTGTTTTAGATGTATTTAATATGCATTGGTCTAGATTCAATAAAAGGACATTAGGCACTACATACATTTCATATACCTCCCTCTAATTGTGGGAGCCGCCATGTTGGAACTTAGATTACACTGCAGGTATCTGAAGGAGAGTTACTGCACATGTGCAAACACATCAGCATTGGAATGCAATAAAAGGTAAATTTCAAAATGGTGGCATCCATA
Organism: Bombina bombina; assembly: GCF_027579735.1. Taxonomy (NCBI): domain Eukaryota; kingdom Metazoa; phylum Chordata; class Amphibia; order Anura; family Bombinatoridae; genus Bombina; species Bombina bombina. Next base: position 54,676,957 of record NC_069506.1, read on the forward strand.
ACTAGCAGGAGACAGGGGATAACCTCTTTACAATGCTTATAAAATGTATTTATAGAGTTTAATGTTCCTTTAAGGCTATATTTATATATGTTTTAAAGTCTTTTACTATTGGTTGTTTCTAAAATGTAAATATTTAAATATATTTATTTGCCAGTTATATGAAATGGCCCACACCACATCAGATAGACCTATAGGAAAGTAAGAACACATAAATCAAAACATCTGTTCAAATCAGCCAATAGAATTTCAGTAGCTCTCATCCCATTGGCTGTTTTTAACAGCCAATAGGATTTCAGTAGCTCTCATCCTATTGGCTAATTTGAATTTCCAAAATCAAATCAGCCAATAGGAATGCAAGGGATGCCATTTTGAATCGCGTACCTTGCATTGAAAATTCAGTATACGGTGGCGACCATATGAAGTGGATGTCTTCAGGATGGACCCACTCCATGCCGCCGGGATGAAGATAGAAGATGCTGCCTGAATGAAAAGAGAAGAGGCCGTCTGGATGAAGACTTCTCGCCACCTGGATGAGGACTTTGTCGCCTGGATGAAGATAGAAGAGGCTGCCTGGATGAAGACTTCTCGCCGCCTGGATGAGGACTTCGCCGCCTGGATGAAGATTGTTCAATGGGACTTCAAAAACTGTAATTAGATCTTCGGGGTTAGTGTTAGGTTTTTTTAAGGTTTTTTTTTGGGGTGTTTGTTTTTTAGTTTAGGGTTTGGGCTTTTCGTAAAAGAGCTAAATGCCCTTTACAGGGCAAAGCAAAATAGCTAAATGCCCTTTTAAGGGCAATGCCCATACAAATGCCCTATTCAGGGCTATGGGTAGCTTAGGTTTTTGCTAGAGTTAGGTTTTTTATTTTGGTGGGTTGGTTGGGTGGGTGGTGGGATTTAATGTTGGGGGGTCTTGGTATTTTTTTTTTACAGGTAAAGGAGCTGTTTAACTTAGGGCAATGCCCTACAAAAGGCCCTTTTAAGGGGTATTGGTAGTTTATTGTAGGCTAGGTTATTTTTATTTTGGGTGGGCTTTTTTATTTTTATAGGGCTATGAGATTAATAGTAATTCTTTTTTATTTTTGATAATTTCGTTTGTTATTTTTCGTAATTTAGTGTTTGTTATTTTTTGTAATTTAGTATTTTTTATTTTTATAATTAGTTTGTTTTGATGTTTTTAATGTGTATTTTAGTTTTCTTTAATTGGTAGTTAGTTTAATTTTAGTTTAATAGTTATATTAGTTTAATTGTTAGTTTAAACTTATTTTTTTTATTTGACAGGTAAGTTTTAATTTAATTTGAGATAGGGAAATTGTAATTCTAATATAAAGTTAGGGGGCCGTTAGTTTTAGGGGTTACTAGTTTAAATGAATTTATTGTGATGTGGGGGGCTTGCGGTTTAGGGGTTAATAGCTAAATTGAGTATATTTTGTTGTGGGGGTTGCAGTTTAGGGGTTAATAGGTTTATTATAGTGACTGCGGTGTAGGGCTTAATAACTTTAGTATAGTGGGGGCGATGTGGGTGGACGTCAGATATGGGGTTATTAATATTTCAATAGTGTTTGTGATGCAGGAGGGCGGTTGTTTAGGGGTTAATAACTTTATTATAGTGGTGACGATGTTTGGGAGTGGCGGAATAGGGGTTAATACATTTTATTAGTTGTGGCCGGGAGCAGCAGATTAGGGGTTAATAACTTTAATATAGTATTTGCGATGCGGAAGGGCCTCGGTTTAGGGGTTAATAGGTAGTTTATGGGTGTTTAGTGTACTTTGTAGCAGTTTAGTTAACAGTTTTGTAGTGTAAAACTCATAACTACTGCTCTCAGATTGCAAAATGGATCTTGTCGGTATAGGTTGGAATGCAAGCTTTTTAGCCTCACTGCAAAACTCGTAATGGCTGCGATATGGAAGTCCCATGAAAAAACTTAAAACACGAACGCACAACTTGTAATCTAGGTGTTTATGAATAATGAAACAGAAAATAGTCTTTAAAGCATCAACTATGCATGTGAATTTTTATGTTTGTCTTCTAAAAGTTTAGCGTTAAAATAATTTATTAGTCACTGTGGGCTATCAAATAAAGTGAATCACCTTTTCATAAAGCATATCACGTAGATTTCTTGACAAATCCTAAATGTAGCCTTTTTTTTTTTTTTTTTTAGAAAATTGAACAGATAAAAATCTGTTATAAAGCTTGAGAATTATTGGCTGTGGTTTCCTAAGCTTTTCATTATCTTTCTCATAAACACTCAGCCATTGCATTGTACAAAAAATGAATGATAGCTCTATGCAAAACATGCGACACTGCTACAATTAGAATTAAAAAAAAACAACCTCAAGTACAATAAAAAGTTATATGATAATAAAGTACATTAAAATGCATATGACTTCAGTCAATGATCTCTTGTAGTACTTCTCAAGGGTCAAAGCTATTTCTGCATGCACAAAAAAAAAAATTCAATTAAATCTTGCTAACTCTTTTTCCACTGGTCTATTGTTTGCTATTGTTTTCTATCAAGTCATTTGTCAGTTGCTTCTTGTCCAAGATTATCAATAAAACTGGCAACGTATTCTGAAGGTCAGTTTAAAAAAAAGGCAGCCGAATAACTCTTTTTTGTATTTAAATGCTCAATTCTAAACTTACAAAGTTAGATGAAATAACGAATCTCCTATGCTGTTTGAATTTCAAGCATTTGTGTAATTTATCTTTTTTTTTTCTCCAGTGAGTTTAGAACGGATTCTTCATCCAGTAAATTAGGTAACTTTACTCATTGAAAATTGCACCTAATTTGCACAAGGTTCTGCTTCAAAATTCTTGCAGTGAGCAGGAGTACTTTAGTTATATACGGAGGCTTTATTTTAAAAATGATAATTTCTGCATTTTTAAATCCTTCTGTTCAATTGAGGCGGTCACTGGGAATTGGAACTATGTCAAGTACATTAGACATTAAAGGGATATGAAACCCAAAATTTTTTTTTTTTTCATGATTCAGATAGCGTTGTAATTTTATACAGTTTTCCAATTTACCTCTATTATCTAGTTTGCTTCATTCTCTTGGTATAATTTGTTGAAGAAGCAGCCACGTATTACTAGCTGAACACACAGGGTGAGCCAATAATATGAGGCTTGTATGTGCAGCCAGCCACCAGTCAGCAGCTCCTGAGCCTACCTAATTATCCTATTCAATAAAGGATACCAAGAGAACAAAACAAATGAGATAATAGAAGGGAAACGGGAGTTGTTAAAAAACCCAAACGCTCTATTTAAATGATGAAAGAAAAAATTGGGGTTTCATGTCCCTTTAAACTTATTTCACAAAGAATATATGGCATATAACCTGATCTATAGCGGTTACACAAAACAGCAGCAGCCCTGATTGCGATGGGAAAAAAATTGTTAAAACAATATTTTAAAGGGACATGGAAGTACAAAATTAACTTTCATGATTCAGATAGAGTGTACAATTTAAAATAAAAAAAATCCAGTTAACTTTTTATTTTATTTTATCCTTTGCTGAAGAGCAAACCTAGGTAGGTTTAGGGGTCTCACCGATCTCAATAAGAATGGTCCTGTAGCTCTAGGGGGCCCATCTGACCCTGCAATTAGTAGTTTCATTGTAGGGGCAGAGCTCTATCTGCAACATCTGGACTCTCTGTGTGCCACACACCCAACCTCCCCAAAAGAGGGCTCACATTGTAAGGAAAGGTTATGAATATGTTGGCAGGGTTCCAAGATGAAAAAACCTTGCCCCATATCTGTACAGAAAGGTTGCTGGTGCATATCTTCTGGTGAAGACTATCCAAGGAGGACAGGGCCGGATTGGGAATTAAAAGCAGCCCTGGAAAATTTGGGGACCAACCCTATTTTCCATTGACTCAGTATAATGTGCCCTCCCCATTTTTCTGAAAGGAGATTACTGGGATCATCCTTCCCCAAATATTTATTTTTAGAATTATATTACATTATTTAGTATTAAAAAAAAGTGCCAGATTATTGTTTTATAGGCAACCTGCAACCCAATTACATCCATTAATCCCCCCCTTTAAATTATTGCTTTCCATCCCCAGCTGCTGCAGCCCACCGGGAAATCTCCTGGTATCCTGGTAGGCCAATCCGGCCTTGAAGGAGGAAGGATCACTCCAAATCCCAGTGATACATCTACTCTTGCCCCTGTGTGGCTACTGGCTCAGCTTCTGCTGAATTTAAACAGCCATAAATAGCACTGAGTGTTAGCTGCCCTTGAAGTAAGCTTGATGAGCACGTTGGGTAGCACTCGTATTATAAGTTGAAAGTAAACTGTTTTAGCTTGCACGCTAACCCGAAGATTTTAAAATGTCAAACTTAGAATATCACGCACACAATAACGTATCATAGAAGCCAATAAAGCGAAAAAAGTAAAAAAAAAAGCACATACTGCACAATAGTGATAAAAAATACAGCTTTTATTGCTTCTTTAAACTTATTTTTGACACTTATCTATTGCTAAAAAAAATGACAAAGTTCATAAAGAATTCAAATAGATTTGGACCCATCCCTTGTTATAATGAAAGGAGTTGCATCTATCATGCCGCTTTTTACTTCTCAATGAATAGAACAAGCAACTGCCAAGGACACCGGAATCATAGAAATGCCTTCAAAACATTACTAAGCAAACTAATGAAAACAGCTCCCTCTAACAAAACAGTTCACTCTAACAAAACAGTTCACTCTAACAAAACAGTTCACTCTAACATATGCATCAACGGAATTTAAAAACAGATAAAGATACATGACACCTAACATGTTTCTTTCATGATTCAGACAGAACATACAATTTAAAAAAAACTTTCCTGTATACTTCTGTTATTAAATTGGATTAATTATCTTTGTTAAAGGAGCAGCAATGCATTACTGGGATCCAACTGAACACTGTGGGTGAACCAATGACAAGAGGCATACACATACAGCTACCAATCAGCAGCTAGCTCCCAATAATGCATTGCTGCTCCTGACCCTACATAGATATGCTTGGTACAAAGGATACCAAGGGAACAAAGAATAGAAAATAGAATTAAATTAGAAAGTGGTTTTAAAGAGACATGAAAAACAGAATTTTCATTTCATATTTCAGATAGAGTATATAATTTTAAACAACGTTCCAATCACTTCTATTATCAATTTTGCTTCATTCTATCTGTATCCTTTATTGAAGGTGCAGCAATGCACCACTGGGAGCAAGCTAAATACATCAGTAATCCAATGAAAAGAGGCATAGATAAGCAGTCACCAATCACCAGCTAGCTCCCAGCTTCTGAGCCTACCTAGGGATCCCTTTCAACAAAGGATATCAAGAGAAAGAAGCAAATTAGAGAACAGAAGTAAATTGGAAGGTTGTTGACAATTGTATGCTGTATCTCAATCATTACAGACAATTGTGGGGGTTGTGTACCTTTAAAATTACATGCTCTCTCTAAATCATAAAAGAAAATGTCCCTTTAAAGAAAAAAAAGGAAAAACAAACACAAATGCAGGTTTAGGTGATAAATCCAGACCACAAATCTAGAACACCCATGTTCAATCCCTTGTTAACATCTGTGAGTCATCTGAGGCAATTCTCATTCTACCCAACAAAACTATTTTATCCTAATAACATGTAAATATTTAACAGCAACAGACATTTGCATAACCTGTTTTTGCAAGTAAGTTTCATACGTAAAATTATACCTAAAGGAGCAATTTCCCATATACTTTAAACTCTTCAGCATCAGCAAGACCCCTAGGCAGCCGAATGAGCCTAATATCATAATATTATCTATAATGTCCTGTTGAATTTAAAGTGTGTTTGTTGATGGACGTAGTTACTGAAATCCGTATGGACATTGTAACCAAAGTATACAAAAAATAAATAAATGGATAATTAGTTAACGATTTAATTAATTAATTGTATCCTATTATATACTGCATTTTTTTCCAGAGGTTTTTAATTCTCCCTAGCAATGTTAGATGATATAAAAATACTAAAAGATTTCCCACTGGTTCATATGCTATTACAGTTTAAAAAATGAAATGACTCCCTTTTCAGGCAAATGTGCAATATATGTCTAGAGACCTCAGCTGTTTATCATTCTTAATGACCTGCCGCGTTGTAATAACTGCTAAATACTGAAATAGTAACACAGAAATGTATATTTCAAAAGTGTGACTGTTTGTATTTCAGTGACAGCTGATATTTTGGCATTTCAAAATGCCTTTTTCTGAAACAGAGAAATTTTAGTGAAAAATGACCTAGTCAATAAAAAACATTTGGGACGTTTGATTTTCTTGCCATAAACCTTAGGGCAGATGTGTGTTTAGTTTGCTGAAATGTCAACTCTGTGTAAGACTTCAGAATGAATGTAAAGTGTGTTACAAAGTAATAAAACCTTGGGTGACTGCCACCAAATTCTGAACCAATAGGGACATTTTTGGCAGGGATTTGAAGTCCTACCTTCTTAGTTTAAAAAATAACAATTACTGGAGATGAAGGTATTTTATTGGCCACTAATAGGACTTCTAAATGCATTAAATTTGTAATCCTTATTATGTATTAATCAGCAGAGTTTGATAACTTACATAAACACTATGGGTGATTAAATTGAAGCACTCACCTAAAATCAGCAGCTTTTGTTGCAGAAGCCAGAAAGTCATTAAAGGGACATACAACTCCACTTTTTCTTTCATGATTCAGATAGAACACATATTTTAAATAACTGTCCAATTTTCTTCTCTTATCAAATGTACTCCATTCTCTTGGTATCCTTTGTTGAAGGAACAGCAATGCACTACTGTGAGGTAGCTGAAAAACATCAGCTGAGAAAGCACCAATCAGCAGCAAGCTTTCAGTATTACTGCTCCTGAGCCTACCTAACTATACGTTGACAAAGGACATTAAAAGAATGAAGCAAATTAGATAATAGAAGTAAATTGGAAAAGTGTTTAACATTGTATGCTCTGTCTGAATTATGCAAGTTTAAAGGGACAGTCTACTCCAGAATTGTTATGGTTTAAAATGATAGATAATCCCTTTATTACCCATTCCCCAGTTTTGAAAAACCAACACACTGTTAGTGTGTCGGCAGCAGTGTGCAGGTGTGTCCCTGCTTCAGCACAATTGTATTTTTTTATTTAATTTTTTTTTTTAATTATTTTTTGGTTTCCGACTTGCCGTCTGCCTTCTACGCATATCATATGGTTGACACATGATTGATAGCTAGTGGGTCAGAAATCATCTTAACCTATTGGCACAGCTCAGTGGGAACTGAAACTATTCCCATTGGTGGCTTTGATGGCACATTGGCTCCTGACTGCACGTGTAGTCTCCTCAATCGACTCGTGACTGCATGTGTAGTCTCCTCAATCGACTCGTGACTGCAAGTGTAGTCTCCTCAATCGACTTGTGACTGCAAGTGTAGTCTCCTCAATCGACTCATGACTGCATGTGTAGTCTCCTCAATCGACTCATGACTGCATGTGTAGTCTCCTCAATCGACTCATGACTGCATGTGTAGTCTCCTCAATCGACTCATGACTGCATATGTAGTCTCCTCAATCGACTCATGACTGCATGTATAGTCTCCTCAATCGACTCATGACTGCAAGTGTAGTCTCCTCAATCGACTCATGACTGCACGTGTAGTCTCCTCAATCGACTCATGACTGCAAGTGTAGTCTCCTCAATCGACTCATGACTGCATGTGTAGTCTCCTCAATCGACTCATGACTGCATGTGTAGTCTCCTCAATCGACTCATGACTGCATGTGTAGTCTCCTCATTTGACTCATGACTGCATGTGTAGTCTCCTCAATCGACTCATGACTGCATGTATAGTCAGTGAGTGGGATAGCTGCTTGATGATGAAATGCGAGTGTCTTTATCTAATATTCCACCATATACTGTATTTAGAAACTGTGTGCATCCCATCAACCTCATACATCCCATTAAAATAGTAAGTAGCTATTAGTGTTATTAAACTTTTTTTAATTCTCGCACATACATACTGTTACTTGTAAATACATTTTGTTATTATATAATTTATGTGTGTGTCCGTATCTCTTAAAACAAGTTAGTTTAGCCTCCTGTTTGCTAGTACAACTGAATTACTGTGTCGCAAAATGATGTAGGTCTAAAAAGTGTGTCACTAACATGAAAAGATTGAAAGCTCTGCTCTACAGACTGCCCCCTTATTTCAGTTCTTTTGACAGACTTGCATTTTAGTCAATCAGTGCCCTCTCATAAGTAACTCCACAGGCGTGAGCACAATCTTTATGGCCCACATCAACTAATGCCCTCTAGCTGTTAAAAAAAGTGTTAAATGCATTCAGATAAGAGGTGGCCTTCAAGTCTTAGATAATAGCATATGAGCCTACTTAGGTTTAGCTTTCAACAAAGAATACCAAGACAACAAAGCAAATTTGATGATAAAAGTACTTTGGAAAGTTGTTTAAAATTACATGCCCTATCTGAAAAATGAAAGTTTAATTTTGACTAGACTGTCCCTTTAATTATCACTTGATTGTCCCATTAATCAGCACCAGTATATCCTTATCTGTTTATCCTCTTGTATTCTCTGTTGAAACATAGCTCCTATCCATTTGAGCCTATTTTGAGATCTTTTGCGGGCAGCATGATATTTGCAAGAATGCTCAAGTACACACTCCTGAGACTAGATCTAGATATGCTCTCATGGAGAGGACCTATTTTTCAACATAGGATGTCAAGAAAAGAGGAACATAGAATTCAATTTGATTTTCTTTTAAAGGGACATAAAACCCATTTTTTTTCATTTATGATTATGATAGAGTATGTTATTTTAAATTACTTTCAAATTGACTTCTATTATCTATTTTGTTTTGTTCTTATTGTATCATTTGTTGAAAATGATACCTAGGTAAACTAAGGAGCTGCTGATTGGTGGCTGCACATGTGTGCTATGTTATTGGCTAACCCAATGTTTTAATTAGCTCCCAGTAATGCATTGCTGCTTTTTCAACAAAGAATACCAAGAGAATGAAGCAAACTAGATAATAGAAGTAATTTGGAAAGTTGTTTGTATTCCCTTTCTGAATCATGAAAGAAAAGTTTTTGAGTTTCATGTCCCTTTTAAGTGCATTCTGGGTAAATCATGAAAGTTGATGTTTGACTTCCATGACCCTTTAAATAACTTTATTTTGAAACTGATCTGACTTTAAAACCTGAATCTTCCAACTTCTGGAAATCTCATTTTTAGACAAAATGTAACTCAAAGCGACATTCCAGATAAAAGTGGAATCCAAATGGATGCACTGCAGTTTTCAATTGAATCATTTGCTTTACTTACACGTATTAGCAAAAATGTTTCTAATAAAAGCTATAGTTGTTTCAAAAGTGTATTTAAGTATGCACTGTGCACCAGCATTTTAAACACAGCACTTGCTCAGAGAGCCTAAAGTGCTTATATCATATGGTAATAACTCAGTTTGTTAGTGGCTGCCATAATAAAAGCCCCACTTAAGCTCCAAGCAGCTGTAGTATTTAAAATTCTGGTGCACAGAGAATATCTCTCTAAGTGTCACATGGACGTGCAGAGAAAAATGTTAACACTAAACAGTGATAACTTTTACTAGAAGCTTTTTTGATAATGCACGTATATTGTAAATATGTTTCTAAATCAGAAACGTAATTCATCTATGTGCATTTAAATATTGACCGGAACGTCACTTTAAAGGGAAATAAAAATCAATAGTATGGTGGGATAATCTATAGTGTGTTAAAAAAGGCTACTTTAGCATCCCCCCACCACCAGTCTTATAGGATATATTTAGCGCTGAATGACAAGTACCCCCTAATGTATACCTAGCATTGACAGGCAAGGTAGTTACTCATCAGGCATATGCACCAATCAAAACCTGATATTGGCCCAGGATACATGCACATGATGCAAATACACAAAAATGTATATAACTAATTTAAAAAAAAAAAATTGACAGTGCAAAATGTGTTTAAAAAGACCACAGCATACTATTGATTTTAATGCCCCTTTAAATGAGTTTACAGTAAATAGCTCCCAAGCTTACTACATAGTGCAGTTTTCTCAGGTATTAGAGCTTTGCCCGCTGCCCTTCCTAACACCGTCATTCAGTTAAAAATGTTCTGATTTCCAGTTACTTCAGGGATCTTATATACTGTACATACCCTGAGACCATTTTAATGCTGTATAGTCAATCCCACCCATGCTCAACATAGCACTGTTCATGGAACAAATTCAATCCCCATAGGTATCTTTGATTCAGCCTAAGCCTCCCTAACCACATATCATCATCCAGTGAATGTTTGGAAATATGTCACAAGAAAATAATAAAGAGGGCCTGTTGGTCTTCTAGCCAGGTTAAAGAGACATGAAACCAAAAAAAAAAAAAAAAAAAATTCATGATTCAGATAGAGAATATAATTTTAAACAACTTTCCAATTTACATCTATTATTTAATTTGCTTCCTTCTCTTGTTATCCTTTGCTGAAAGGTTTATCTTGGTAAGCTCAGGAGTAGCAGAGAACCTAGGTTCTAGCTGTTGATTGGTGGTTGCATATATATATATATATATATATATCGATTGTGATTGGTTCACCCATATGTTCAGTTAGAAACCATTAGTGCATTGCTGCACCTTCAACAAATGATGCTAAGATAATTAAACAAATTAGATAATAGAAGTAAATTAGAAAGTTGTTTAAAATTGTATTCTCTATCTGAATCATGAAAGAAAAAAATGTGGGGTTCATGTCCCTTTAAGCTCAGGGTCAATTTCAAACTAGGTGCCCAAATGAGATCTTGTATGGAGACTGTATATGATGACAGCTTAAGTGCCCCCTAACTTTAAAGTGAAGTAAAGCTGTTTTGAGTAATCTGCTTAATTTAAAGGGACACAAATAGAGAGATTAAATATACAAATAAATAAATGTTGTATTCTAATATGTATCTGTGCTATATTTACAAGGGCAGACATAAAGAGAAATAATTACTAACTCTAATCTGTTATAGCATTTTATTATCAGACTAATGTCCTTTGGTAACTATCACCTAGATTAAGAGTTTTGCGTTAGAGGCTGAGCGGTGCTAACGAGCAGTTTTCCCTCACCGCTCACTTACAGACAGCGCTGGTATTACATGTTTTTACAAACCCGGCGTTAACCGCAAAAAAGTGAACGAAGAGCAAAATTTTGTTCCACATCTCACCTCAATACCAGCGCTGCTTACGTTAGCGGTGAGCTGGTAAAACGTGCTCATGCACGATTCCCCATAGGAATCAATGGGGGAGAGCCGGCTGAAAAAAACATAACACCTGCAAAAAAGCAGCGTAAAGCTCCTAACGCAGCCCCATTGATTCTAGGGGGAAATAAAAGTTATGTCTACACCTAACACCCTAATATAAACCCCGAGTCTAAACACCCCTAATCTTACTCTTATTAGCCCCTAATCTGCTGTCCCCAACATCACCGAACCCTACATTATATTTATTAACCCCTAATCTGCCGCCCCCAATGTCGCTGAAACCTAACTACATTTATTAACCCCTAATCTGCCGCCCCCAACGTCGACACCACTATAATAAAGTTATTAACCCCTAAACCTAAGTCTAAGTCTAACCCTAACCATCCCTTACTTAAATATAATTTCAATAAATCTAAATAAAATTACTACAATTAACTAAATAATTCCTATTTAAAACTAAATACTTACCTGTAAAATAAACCCTAAAATAGCTACAATAAAACTAATAGTTACATTGTAGCTAGCTTAGGGTTTATTTTTATTTTACAGGCAACTTTGTGTTTATGTTAACTAGGTAGAATAGTTCTTAAATAGTTAGTAACTATTTAATAACTACCTAGTTAAAATAAAGACAAATTTACCTGTAAAATAAAACCTAACCTAAGTTACAATTACACCTAACACTACACTATAATTAAATTCCCTAAACTAAATACAATTACAATTTAAAAAAATTATCTAAAGTACGAAAAAAAGATACTAAATTACAGAAAGTAAAAAAATAATTACAAGATTTTTAAACTAATTACACCTACCCTAATCCCCCTAACAAAATAAAAAAGCCCCCCAAAATAAAAAAGCCCAACCCTACACTAAATTACAAATAGCCATTAAAAGGGCCTTTTGCGGGGCATTGCCCCAAAGTAATCAGCCCTTTAACCTGTAAAAAAAATTACAATTCCCCCCCAACATTAAAACCCACCACTCACACAACCAACCCTACTTCATCCAAGTCTTCATCCAAGCCGGGCAGAAGAGGTCCTCCAGATGGGCAGAAGTCTTCATCCAGACGGCATCTTCTATCTTCATCCATCTGGTGCGGAGCGGGTCCATCTTCAAGACATCTGACGCGGAGAATCCTTCTCGGCCGACGACTACCCGACAAATGAAGGTTCCTTTAAGTGACGTCATCCAAGATGACGTCCCTTTAATTCCGATTGGCTGATAGAATTCTATCAGCCAATCGGAATTAAGGTAGGAAAAATCCTATTGGCTCGCATTCTATTGGCTGTTCCAATCATGTCAGCAATTAACAAATTAAGTAATTACCAGATGTTGCAAGCATCTAAGCCTCTCGGAGCAAGTGTTGAGTTTGAAATGCTGGTACATGGTGTATACTTTAATACACTTTTGAAACAGCTATAGCTTTTATTAGAAGTATTTTTGCCAATACATGTATATTACAAAAATGCTTCCATTCAAAACTTGCACTCATGTGGATTCCAATTTTGGCTGGAATGTCCCTTTAAGTATTTTTACAATTGTTGAACTGATCAAGCAATTAATAAGTAGAATGTTGCAGAGTCACAGTCATGTATCCTACCAGATACACAGCTACAGTTAATAATGAAAAATGCATTACAAAGTTATTTTACTGCATATAATTAAAAATTGTATGTGAAATTTTAGTTTAAGTTTAGTTTCCATCTAAGAATGATTCCCTCTTGATTGTAAGCTATCCAAACTTTATTCCACAAAGAAGCTAATTTCTTGCCTACAAATGCAGAATAGGATACATTTAAAATCAGATTGTGAACATGAATAATCAAATGTTTGCTTGCAAATGGGAAAATGTTGTTCTGTCTAAGAACCAGTGAAATTCTTTCCAGATTCGAAATGAACCACATTGGCAGGGATCCTGCATTTCAGCTCACGCCAGCATTCCACATGTTTCTGCTGATAGATAGAAGACGTGTTTATCTAGATACACAAATCTGGCTCACAAAATAAACTGACAAAAAAAAAACAAATCAATGAACAGCAACAAATGGCTGATTTGCTAGGCAAAGGTTGCTCCATTAAAATATGTAAAATCTATAACCTTGTTTATGCTTACTCAAAGAAAAGTTAGTAGTAGTCATATCCAAAAAACGCAGTCAAATACTCAAAACATCTCTATCCTAGTTACGTGGATGGTAAATTTCTTTGTCTTTAATTGCTTTAATCATAAATAACCAAGTCCATAAATTTCCTGTTTTTAAAGCGATATTAAACAGTGCTCCTTTGGTAAAAATAAATATGTTAAAGGGACAGTCTACTCCAGAATTGTTATTATTTAAAAAGATAGATAATCCCTTTATTACCCATTCCCCAGTTTTGCATAACCAACACGGTTATATCAATATACTTTTTACTTCTGTGATTAGCTTGTATCTAAGGCTCTGCAGACTGCCCCCTTATTTCAGTTCTTTTGACAGACTTGCATTTAAGCTAATCAGTGCTTTCTCATAAATAACTCCACGGGAGTGAGCACAATGTTATGTACATGGCACACACGAACTAGCGCTGTCTAGCTGTGAAAAACTGTCAAAATGCACTGAGATAAGAGGCCGCCTTCAAGTGCTTAAAAAACTAAATTTATGCTTACTTAATAAATTATTTTCTTTCCTGGCATGGAGAGTCCACAAACCAATTTAATTACTAGTGGTAATTCAACTCCTGGCCACCAGGAGGAGGCAAAGAACACCCGAGCAAAGCTGTTAACTATTCTCCCACTTCCCACAATCCCCAGTCATTTAGCCGAAGGAATATGGAAAGATAAGAGGACGCAAGGGTATAGAGGTGCCTGAGGTTTAAACAAAAATGATAAACGTCTACTTAAAAGTAAATTAAGGGCAGGTCGTGGACCATGCCAGGAAAGAAAATAATTTATCAGGTAAGCATGAATTTAGTTTTCTTTCCAATGGCATGGAGAGTCCACACATTCATTCAATTACTAGTGGGAACCAATACCCGAGCTAGAGGACACAGAATGGAAGGGAGGGAGAACAAGACAGACGGACCTAAACAGAAGGCAGCAATGCTTGAAGATCTTTCCTCCCAAAGGAAGCCTCAGTCAAGCCAAAAACATCAAATTTGTAGAATTTGGAAAAAATATCCAATTAGGACCAAGTGGCCGCCTTGCAGATATGTTCCACAGAAGCTACATTTTTTAAATCCCAAGAAGAAGAGACAAGCCCTAGTGGAATGAGCTGTAATTCTCTCAGGAGGCTGTCGTCCAGCTGTCTCGTAGGTCAACCGAATAACACTTCACAACCAAAAAGAAAGATTAGAAGAAGTGACCTTCTGACCTTTCTGTCTACCAGAGAATATAACAAAAAGGGCATTAGATTGGCAAAAATCCTTAGTAGCGTGCAGATAGAACTTCAGAGCACGCACAACATCCAAGACGTTCCTTCTGAGAAGAAGGATTAGAACATAACGAAGGAACAACAATCTCTTGATTAATATTGTGGTCCGAAACCACCTCAGGAAAGAATCCCAATTTAGTATAAAGAACCACCTTATCCTCATGGAAAAAAAGGTAAGGAGGGTCACACTGTAGAGACAAAAGCTCTGAGAATCTACAAGCAGAAGAAATAGCAAGAAGAAACAAAACTGATAACAACTGAATCTCAACAGAGTGCATAGGCTCAAATGGAGCCTGATGCAGAATTCTAAGAACAAGATTAATGCTCCATGGAGGAGCAACTGGATTAAATACAGGTCTGATATTGATCAAAGCCTGAACAAAGGATAAAACATCCAGCAAGATTGCCAGTCATTTTTGAAAAAGAATCAACAAGGCAGAGGTCTGACCTTTCAGAGTACTGACTGACAAGCCCTTCTCCAGGCCCTCCTAAAGAAAGGCCAGAAAGCGTGATAACCCTCACCTTACTCCAAGGGAACCCCCTAGATTTATACCATAAATGGTATGTACACAACACCTTATGGTAAATTTTGTGAGATACCGGCTTACAAGGCTGAATCATGGAGTTAATAACCTTCTCTGAAAACTTATGTCTAGACAAGACTAGGCATTCAATCTCCAAGCAGTGTAGCTTCAGAGAATCTAGGTTTGGATATAGAAAAGGACCCCGAAGTAGAAGATCTTTCCTCAAAGGAAATTCCCAAGGGGGAAAGAACGAAATCTTTACCAGAACCGCAAACCAAATTCTGCGAGGTCAAGCTGGATCAATCAGAATCACCGAAGCCTACTCCTGTTTGATAGGAGAGAGGAGGACAAATGGAGGAAAAGGAAAATTAGACCAAAGTCCCATGGAACTGCTAGAATGTTGACTAGAGCTACTTGCGGATCCCTTAAACTTGATCCTTATTTTGGACGTTTGGCATTTAGACAAGACGCTATCAGATCCAACTCCGGAACTGCCCCCCTGAGAGTTATTATTATGAATACTTCCGGATCGGATGAAGGGCCCCCATGAGCCCCAAACTCTGTACCTTAAAACCCCTTGAAAGGGTTATAACCCATATTAGCCTGGGTAGAGGAGAGAAAAACACAATTGCGGTAACCTACTCTCATCAGAGTAAAAAGTAGGTGTTGACGCTTAAAAAGGGGAATGATCAGGCAATATCTTAAAGTAATCCCTTACTTGAAAACCCCTTACAATGGGGGAAAAATAATTCTACCTCCCCCAGTGTTCCCAGGCAGGGAAAATGCGGCCAAATGAACAGGGCCACTAGAGGGTTTTTATCCCCAGATATGGTCCCACAGAGAACCATTAGATACCTCAGCGTATAGTACCTGGTAATCTCAGGCAGACGCTGGCTAGCCCTGCCACTCCATAAAGCTTGTAAGAGATTTGAGGCTCTTATAAAAGCATAGCATAATATCCAGAGGAAAGGATATAATAAACTTCCCCAGACCACTATATTTCCATTACAGTATAGTGCTCTGTCAGTGCTGCCCTAACTATTTGCATCCCCAAATAAATAAATAATTAAGTCCCATTATATCCACTGAGGGAATCTATCCCCAAAAGTTCCTGAAGAAAAATAAAAGCAGAGTAATCAACCCTGGTTTTGTATATAGGGGTAGCGTAAATGTTGGAAGGTAAGCAGAGGCGTAACTAGAAACCACAGGGCCCAGGTGCAAGAATCTAAGAAGGGGCCCCCCACCACCCCTCCCCCCTCCAAAAAAAGGTGAATTTAATACATTTTTTTTTTTACATTTAACACAGAAAAAAAAATGTGAATCAGATCACATGTCTGCAAAAGGAGGTACCCTGTTCCCACAGTCTGTGAGATGGTCTGACCCCCTATTACTGTATATAGTGACACTGTTTAACCCACCAGTACTGTATATAGTGAGTTAGTGACACAGTCTGTAATCTGTCGGTGAGATGGCTGGCCTGACCCTACCCGCCCCAGTACTTTATAAAGTGACCACAGTAGTCAGTGACATGGTCCAGCCCCCCTTACTGTATATAGTGGTACTGTATAGTGACACTGTTTATCCCCTGCCCCCCCCATGCTGTAGTAACAAGGTCTGTAATTTGCTGGTTCCACAAACATACACAAACACACACACACATGCATAAATACACACACAGTCACATACATACACACACACACACACACACCATACACACACACACATAATGGGTAAAACAGAAACACTAACCCCTGTAGTCATGTCACACTCACATGATATCAGTGCAGGCAGTGGTAGGTTAACGTTTTTTCTTAAATTTTTTTTTTTTTTTAAGCTGGGCCCCCACCCTCAGGGGCCCAGTCGCACCTGCGACCTCTGCACCCCCTGTAGTTTCGCCCCTGAAGGTAAGCAAGGACTACCTCGCTGTCTTCCAACTGCTAAAAGCCACCATTACTCTTACTAAAGAGGATTACATGGACACAGCAAACCCCCAATCCTTGCTTGCAGGGAAACTACTACTAAAATGATTAATATCTTCAGACACCATCTTCCCACATCCATCCTGATGAACAAGGCAAAGAATGACTGGGGATTGTGGGAAGTGGGAGGATACTTAACAGCTGGGATGTTCTTTGCCTCCTCCTGGTGGCCAGGAGTTGAATTCCCACTAGTAATAGAATGGATTTGTGGACTCTTCGTGCCATCGTAAAGAAATTAGCATATGAGCCTACCTAGTTTAGCTCGCGAAAAAAGAATACCAAGAGAACAAAGCAAATTTGATGATAAAAGTAAATTGGAAAGTTTTTGCCCTATCTGAATCATGAAAGTTTAATTTTCACTAGACTGTTCCTTTAAATCAAAGTATATATAAAAATTAACATATTGTGTAAATAACAGCAAATAACTTACTTGTTTTCTTGCAAAATCTAGTGTAGCCCTTGCCCCCAGTGTGATCAGAGCAGAGAATTTAAAAAAATACTAAGATTATTGTTTTTGTGCGTTGCTAGTGGTGCATGTTTAATGTGTGAGATATTATTTTCTTTCATGTAATTAGCAAGAGTCCATGAGCTAGTGACGTATGGGATATACATTCCTACCAGGAGGGGCAAAGTTTCCCAAACCTCAAAATGCCTATAAATACACCCCTCACCACACCCACAAATCAGTTTTACAAACTTTGCCTCCTATGGAGGTGGTGAAGTAAGTTTGTGCTAGATTCTACGTTGATATGCGCTCCGCAGCAGGTTGGAGCCCGGTTTTCCTCTCAGCGTGCAGTGAATGTCAGAGGGATGCGAAGAGAGTATTGCCTATTTGAATTCAATGATCTCCTTCTACGGGGTCTATTTCATAGGTTCTCTGTTATCGGTCGTAGAGATTCATCTTTTCAGATCGACGATATACTCTTATATATACCATTACCTCTACTGATTCTCGTTTCAGTACTGGTTTGGCTTTCTACTACATGTAGATGAGCGTCCTGGGGTAAGTAAGTCTTATTTTCTGTGACACTCTAAGCTATGGTTGGGCACTTTTATATAAAGTTCTAAATATATGTGTTCAAACATTTATTTGCCTTGATTCAGGATGTTCAACGTTCCTTATTTCAGACAGTCAGTTTCATATTTGGGATAATGCATTTGAATAAATCAATTTTTTTCTTACCTTAAAATTTGACTTTTTCCCTGTGGGCTGTTAGGCTCGCGGGGGCTGAAAATGCTTCATTTTATTGCGTCATTCTTGGCGCAGACTTTTTTGGCGCAAATTTTTTTTCTTGGTTTCCGGCGTCATACGTGTCGCCGGAAGTTGCATCATTTTTGACGTTTTTTTGCTCCAAAAGTGTCGGCGTTCCGGATGTGACGTCATTTTTGGCGCCAAAAGCATTTAGGCGCCAAATAATGTGGGCATCTTTTTTGGCGCTAAAAAATTTGGGCGTCACTATTCTCTCCACATTATTTTAGTCTCTTTGTTTATTGCTTCTGGTTGCTAGAAGCTTGTTCACTGGCATTTTTTCCCATTCCTGAAACTGTCATTTAAGGAATTTGATCAATTTTGCTTTATATGTTGTTTTTTCTTTTACATATTGCAAGATGTCCCAGATTGACCCTGAGTCAGAAGATACTTCTGGAAAACCGCTGCCTAGTGCTGGATCTACCAAAGTTAAGTGTATTTGCTGTAAACTTGTGGTATCTGTTCCTCCAGCTGTTGTTTGTAATGAATGTCATGACAAACTTGTTAATGCAGATAATATTTCCTTTAGTAATGTTACATTACCTGTTGTTGTTCCATCAACATCTAATACTCAGAGTGTTCCTGTTAACATAAGAGATTTTGTTTCTAAATCCATTAAGAAGGCTATGTCTGTTATTCCTCCTTCTAGTAAACGTAAAAGGTCTTTTAAAACTTCTCATTTTTCAGATGAATTTTTAAATGAACATCATCATTCTGATTCTAATAATGATTCCTCTGGTTCAGAGGATTCTGTTTCAGAGGTTGATGCTGATAAATCTTCATATTTATTCAAAATCGAATTTATTCGTTCTTTACTTAAAGAAGTCTTAATTGCATTAGAAATAGAGGATTCTGGTCCTCTTGATACTAAATCTAAACGTTTAAATAAGGTTTTTAAATCTCCTGTAGTTATTCCAGAAGTTTTTCCAGTCCCTGATGCTATTTCTGAAGTAATCTCCAGGGAATGGAATAATTTGGATAATTCATTTACTCCTTCTAAACGTTTTAAGCAATTATATCCTGTGCCATCTGACAGATTAGAGTTTTGGGACAAAATCCCTAAGGTTGATGGGGCTATCTCTACTCTTGCTAAACGTACTACTATTCCTACGGCAGATAGTACTTCCTTTAAGGATCCTTTAGATAGGAAAATTGAATCCTTTCTAAGAAAAGCTTACTTATGTTCAGGTAATCTTCTTAGACCTGCTATATCTTTAGCGGATGTTGCTGCAGCTTCAACTTTTTGGTTGGAAGCTTTAGCGCAACAAGTAACAGATCATAATTCTCATAGCATTGTTAATCTTCTTCAACATGCTAATAACTTTATTTGTGATGCCATCTTTGATATCATTAGGGTTGATGTCAGGTATATGTCTCTAGCCATTTTAGCTAGAAGAGCTTTATGGCTTAAAACTTGGAATGCTGATATGTCTTCTAAGTCAACTTTGCTTTCACTTTCTTTCCTGGGTAATAAGTTATTTGGTTCACAGTTGGATTCTATTATCTCAACTGTTACTGGAGGGAAAGGAACTTTTTTACCACAGGATAAAAAATCTAAAGGTAAATTTAGGTCTAATAATCGCTTTCGTTCCTTTCGTCACAATAAGGAACAAAAGCCTGATCCTTCACCCACAGGAGCGGTATCAGTCTGGAAACCACCTCCAGTCTGGAATAAATCCAAGCCTTTTAGAAAACCAAAGCCAGCTCCAAAGTCCACATGAAGGTGCGGCCCTCATTCCAGCCCAGCTGGTAGGGGGCAGATTACGATTTTTCAAAGAAATTTGGATCAATTAAATTCACAATCTTTGGATTCAGAACATTGTTTCAGAAGGGTACAGAATTGGCTTCAAGATAAGGCCTCCTGCAAAAAGATTTTTTCTTTCCTGTGTCCCAGTAAATCCAGCGAAGGCTCAAGCATTTCTGAAATGTGTTTCAGATCTAGAGTTGGCTGGAGTAATTATGCCAGTTCAAGTTCTGGAACAGGGACTGGGGTTTTATTCAAATCTCTTCATTGTACCAAAGAAGGAGAATTCCTTCAGACCAGTTCTGGATTTAAAAATATTGAATCGTTATGTAAGGATACCAACATTCAAAATGGAAAATATAAGGACTATCCTGCCTTTTGTTCAGCAAGGGCATTATATGTCCACAATAGATTTACAGGATGCATATCTGCATATTCCGATTCATCCAGATCACTTTCAGTTTCTGAGATTCTCTTTCCTAGACAAGCATTACCAGTTTGTGGCACTGCCGTTTGGCCTAGCAACAGCTCCAAGGATTTTTACAAAGGTTCTCGGTGCCCTTCTGTCTGTAATCAGAGAACAGGGTATTGTGGTATTTCCTTATTTGGACGATATCTTGGTACTTGCTCAGTCTTCACATTTAGCAGAATCTTATACGAATCGACTTGTATTGTTTCTTCAAGATCATGGTTGGAGGATCAATTTACCGAAAAGTTCATTGATTCCTCAGACAAGGGTAACCTTTTTAGGTTTCCAGATAGATTCAGTGTCCATGACTCTGTCACTAACGAACAAGAGACGTCTAAAATTGATTTCAGCTTGTCGAAACCTTCAGTCTCAATCATTCCCTTCGGTAGCCTTATGCATGGAAATTCTAGGTCTTATGACTGCTGCATCGGACGCGATCCCCTTTGCTCGTTTTCACATGCGACCTCTTCAGCTCTGTATGCTGAACCAGTGGTGCAGGGATTACACAAAGATATCTCAATTGATATCTTTAAAACCGATTGTACGGCACTCTCTGACGTGGTGGACAGATCACCATCGTTTAGTTCAGGGGGCTTCTTTTGTTCTTCCGACCTGGACTGTGATTTCAACAGATGCAAGTCTGACAGGTTGGGGAGCTGTTTGGGGGTCTCTGACAGCACAAGGGGTTTGGGAATCTCAGGAGGTGAGATTGCCAATCAATATTTTGGAACTCCGTGCAATTTTCAGAGCTCTTCAGTCATGGCCTCTTCTAAAGAGAGAATCGTTCATTTGTTTTCAGACAGACAATGTCACAACTGTGGCATATATCAATCATCAAGGAGGGACTCACAGCCCTCTGGCTATGAAAGAAGTATCTCGAATACTGGTATGGGCGGAATCCAGCTCCTGTCTAATTTCTGCGGTTCATATCCCAGGTATAGACAATCGGGAAGCGGATTATCTCAGTCGCCAAACGTTACATCCGGGCGAATGGTCTCTTCACCCAGAGGTATTTCTTCAGATTGTTCAAACGTGGGGGCTTCCAGAAATAGATCTGATGGCTTCTGATCTAAACAAGAAACTTCCCAGGTATCTGTCCAGATCCAGGGTCCTCAGGTGGAAGCAGTGGATGCATTGTCACTTCCTTGGAAGTATCATCCTGCCTATATCTTTCCGCCTCTAGTTCTTCTTCCAAGAGTAATCTCCAAGATTCTGAAGGAATGCTCGTTTGTTCTGCTGGTGGCTCCAGCATGGCCCCACAGGTTTTGGTATGCGGATCTTGTCCGGATGGCCTCTTGCCAACCGTGGACTCTTCCGTTAAGACCAGACCTTCTGTCACAAGGTCCTTTTTTCCATCAGGATCTCAAATCCTTAAATTTGAAGGTATGGAGATTGAATGCTTGATTCTTAGTCAAAGAGGGTTCTCTGACTCTGTGATTAATACTATGTTACACGCTCGTAAATCTGTATCTAGGAAGATATATTATCGAGTCTGGAAGACTTACATTTCTTGGTGTCTTTCTCATCATTTTTCCTTGCATTCTTTTAGAATTCCGAGAATTTTATAGTTTCTTCAGGATGGTTTGGATAAAGGTTTGTCTGCAAGTTCCATGAAAGGACAAATCTCTGCTCTTTCTGTTCTTTTTCACAGAAAGATTGCTAATCTTCCTGATATTCATTGTTTTGTACAAGCTTTGGTTCGGATAAAACCTGTTATTAAGTCAATTTCTCCTCCTTGGAGTTTGAATTTGGTTCTGGGGGCTCTTCAAGCTCCTCCGTTTGAACCTATGCATTCACTGGACATTAAATTACTTTCTTGGAAAGTATTGTTTCTTTTGGCCATCTCTTCTGCTAGAAGAGTTTCTGAATTATCTGCTCTTTCTTGTGAGTCTCCTTTTCTGATTTTTCATCAGGATAAGGCGGTGTTGCGAACTTCTTTTAAATTTTTTCCTAAGGTTGTGAATTCTAACAACATTAGTAGAGAAATTGTGGTTCCCTCATTGTGTCCTAATCCTAAGAATTCTAAGGAGAGATCATTGCATTCTTTGGATGTAGTTAGAGCTTTGAAATATTATGTTGAAGCTACTAAGAATTTCCGAAAGACTTCTAGTCTATTTGTTATCTTTTCCGGTTCTAGGAAAGGTCAGAAGGCCTCTGCCATTTCTTTGGCATCTTGGTTGAAATCTTTAATTCATCATGCTTATGTCGAGTCGGGTAAAACTCCGCCTCAAAGGATTACAGCTCATTCTACTAGGTCAGTTTCTACTTCCTGGGCGTTTAGGAATGAAGCTTCGGTTGATCAGATTTGCAAAGCAGCAACTTGGTCTTCTTTGCATACTTTTACTAAATTCTACCATTTTGATGTGTTTTCTTCTTCTGAAGCAGTTTTTGGTAGAAAAGTACTTCAGGCAGCTGTTTCAGTTTGATTCTTCTGCTTATAATTTCAGTTTTTTTCATTATAAGATTTAAACTTTATTTTTTGTGTGGATTATTTTCAGCGGAATTGGCTGTCTTTATTTTATCCCTCCCTCTCTAGTGACTCTTGCGTGGAAGATCCACATCTTGGGTAGTCATTATCCCATACGTCACTAGCTCATGGACTCTTGCTAATTACATGAAAGAAAACATAATTTATGTAAGAACTTACCTGATAAATTCATTTATTTCATATTAGCAAGAGTCCATGAGGCCCACCCTTTTTTGTGGTGGTTATGATTTTTTTGTATAAAGCACAATTATTCCAATTCCTTATTTTTTTATGCTTTTGCACTTTGTCTTATCACCCCACTTCTTGGCTATGCGTTAAACTGATTTGTGGGTGTGGTGAGGGGTGTATTTATAGGCATTTTGAGGTTTGGGAAACTTTGCCCCTCCTGGTAGGAATGTATATCCCATACGTCACTAGCTCATGGACTCTTGCTAATATGAAAGAAATGAATTTATCAGGTAAGTTCTTACATAAATTAAGTTTTTTGGGCATCTCAAGCAGATATAGATTTTAATGGCAGGAATAGATGGGGCAAACTTTATCCAACAATTTATGTGCAGGCAATATCATTTAAAGGGACAGTGTATTCAATTTATTTCTATTTCTTTCAAAACATATATACTCTTTTGTTTTCATTTTTTTTTAAATTGATTCTCCTGAGGATTTTTGGAGAAATATCACTTTCTAGCAAAAGAGTTTTGGGACTTCCTATTTTAAAAGGACAAAGATAATTGATACTATGGTATGAGTTGGGATCAACCAAGTATACTGCTTTATTAAAATTCAATTTTAAAGGAACAGTATATTCAAAATTAAACTTTTATAACTCAGACTGAGTATGCAATTGTAAAAAAAAAATCCAATATACTCCTATTAATAATTTTGCTCAGAAGCAGCAATGCACTGCTGAGAGCTAGCTTGGGATTGGCGGCCGTGCACATTTGCCTCTTGTCATTGATTCACCAGATATGTTCAGAAAGCTCCCAGTAATGCATTGCTGCTCCTGAGCTTACTCAACAAAGGATTCCAATGAGACAAAGCAAATTTTATAAAAAAAATTGGAAAGATTTTTTAAAATAGTATACTCTGTCAGAATTATTCTTTACTGTCCATTAAACTGTTTTTACTTTATCATGCGAAATAGTATTTTCACATGTTTAATTGTTGTTCTTTCATCAATTTGCAACATATATAAATACTAATTAACCTATTAGGACATAATGTTTTCTTTAACTATGTTTGTATTCAGAGAATATAGGATTTTAAATGTCTCTCCTTTTTTTCAGATTACTTCTCTGAGTATAGCATGGTTGCGTTTATCAAAGTATTCACAGGAAGCATTTAAATGACCACTAAATAATTTAACAATTGATAAATACACAATACAAAAGGCAATGCAATAGTACTTTGAATTTGAAATCAGCAGTAAAATATTTTGTGGCAAATTTCTAAATTTTCCAATTTATGCCTCCCCTTGTATCATGTGACAGTTATCAGCCAATCACAAAATGTATATACTGTGCACATGTTCAGTAGAGACTGGAGCCGTAAAAAATGTACATATAAAAATAATGTGCACTATACTGGAAGTATATTAGAAAGGTTTATTAAATTGCATGCTTTATCTGAATCATCAAACTTTAATTTTAACTTGTTGTCCCTTTAAAAAGCTCCCTATTGTCAGTTATAATAGAACCAGAGTGTGCTAAATTATGAAATTATTATTTTAATCAAGATAATCTAATAAAAAAATAAAGAATATTTGACATTACAATGCATAGGCAATTTTACCATATCATATCCATAAGAGTGGGTGATTTATCTTTCATTTCTCAGAGTTAAATGCTAAATAGCTGAATCATTGAATATTACATTTTAATTAACGTCTGCAAAGCATGCTATATTTGGGGAATTTAATATTTTTAGAAGTATTGATGCATTTTTATTACTTGCACTGAAGTTTCCTCCATGTAAATGGCAATACTTATGTCTGTCACATTTTGACAGACATCAGACCAGCTTCCTATTTCAAGCTTTTTTATTACAGTATAAATTCAGAGAATTAATGAATCCTGTAGACATAAAAATGCAATGATTATATTAAAATATGTTTGCTTCCAAATATTCTTTTTAAAGATTCTGATAAACGTTAAAAAAAAATAATCAAATACCATCTTAAAGCAATGGAATTCAATTAAAACTTTATCCTTCCATCTTTTCAAAGCTCTGAAGGTCTTTAAAGGGACAGTCTAGTCCAAAATAAACTTTCATGATTCAGATAGGGCATGTGATTTTTAACAACTTTCCAATTTACTTTTATCACCAATTTTGCTTTGTTCTCTTGGTATTCTTAGTTAAAAGCTAAACCTAAGAGACTCATGTGCTAATTTCTTAGACCTCGAAGGCCGCCTCTTTTCTGAATGCATGTTGACAGTTTTCACCACTAGAGGGCATTAGTTCATGTGTGTCATTTAGCTAACACTGTGTTCACGCATGTGGAGTTACCTAGGAGCCAGCACGGATTGGCTAAAATGCAAGTCTGTCAAAAGAACTGAAATAAGGGGACAGTTTGCAGAGGTTTAGATACAAGGTAATCACAGAGGTAAAAAGTGTATTAAAATAACTGTGTTGAGTGTGCAAAACTGGGGAATAGGTAATAAAGGGATTATCTATCTTTTTAAACAATAACAATTCTGGTGCAGACTCTCCCTTTAATGCTTTCCCCTGCACTCCAAATGAACACTTCTGTTCTCAGCCAATCCAGAGCCAATATGGAAACCTGCTCACAGCCAATCCAGAAGCAATATGGAAACATGCTCACAGCCAATCCAGAAACAATATGGAAACATGTTCACAGCCAATCCAGAGCCAATATGGAAACATGTTCACAGCCAATCCATAGCCCATATGGAAACATGCTCAGAACCAATCCATAGTCAATATGGAAACATGCTCACAGCCAATCCAGAAACAATATGGAAACATGCTCACAGTCAATACAGAGCCAATAAGGAAACATGCTCACAGCCAATCCTGAACCAATATGGTAACAATTCAAAGTTGCGTCTTTTTATAAGTAAGTAGGTACATTTGGTCTTACAGAAGTACGAAAGGAGCAATTTTTTAGAGAGATCAATGAATTAATTTAGATGAAACTGCCCTTGTTTAACATTCAAACTATAAAGGTTAAAAAGGTTATTCCCAATGTATACAACTATTCATATTAATTATATTTACCATTTGAAATAATTGCGTAAGAACAGTTTATAGTTAATTAAAATGGCCCAATAAGTGCTAATGAGTGTCAAGTAGATTTTCAAATAAATCAAAATAATAGTAATATGCCACAGTACAGAATTTGCTGCCCTTTACAACAAAATCATAATAAATCATAATAATAATATAATAGCTACTAGGAATGGACACATTTTTTGTTACAGTACTTAAAGGGACATTAAACACTGAATAAATGCTAGATAGAATGATGCCTTTAAAGAAAAGATTAGTCTAAGAATAACGTAGAATAGATGTATTTTGTAAGTTGTAGTGTCTATAAAGCAATGGGAGCTGCCATATTGTAACTTAGGTTACCCTTTCTGCTATGGCCAATTAGGGGCAATTATAAATATAGTGTGCAGCCAATGACTGTGTGTAATATAACAGTGCTCTGCACTTATATTTCTAACAGGAAAGGAAAAGCTCACAATTTCAGAATGGATTTACAGTAAAAGGGAAGAAATAAATAAAGAAAATATATTGCAAAGTTTTTCTTAGATATATGATTTATCATTTTATATTTCAATCTCAAAGTGTTTAATGTCCCTTTAAAATGAACAAATGTTTGTGGTGTTGATTACTGATTTACAAATATTCAACTATGGTTTTTGCAAAAATATTATTGAATGTAAATTAAAACATTTCATATATAAATATCTAAATGTTGATTCTCATAGACTAGTGTAGGTTTATGGGTGTCAGTAAGTCAAATGTTATATTTTAATAACATTTGTTATTCAATTGTTACCTCTGATGTTTGAATGCTAACATTCATTTTACAAAAACATTTGAATCACAGGAAAAATGTTGAGGACAATGTTTGTTATCAAAGTTAACTAAAAACAATGTAGCAATCATCCTTTGCAAATGGCTATAACTTAATATAACATTGTTCTGTCTATCACACTGTGGACAAAAGTAACAGTAACCAGGTCACTAAGACATGATAAGGTATGTGCTAAATGGAGAGAGGAAAATAGCAAAGAAAAGGTATATCCACAGAAAGGGACAGCAAGAGAGGAATACGAGAGATTTAACCCCTTAACGACCGAGGACGTGCAGGGTACGTCCTCTTAAAAAAGTCACTTAACGACCAAGAACGTACCCTGCACGTCCTCGGTTTGGAAAGCAGCTGGAAGCGATCCTGATCACTTCCAGCTGCTTTCCGGTTATTGCAGGATGCCTCGATATCGAGGCATCCTGCAATAACAATTTTTGCCCCTCCGGTGCAGAGAGAGCCACTCTGTGGCCCTCTCTGCACCGGACATCGATGGCCGCATTCGTTGGTGGGTGGGAGCGTAAATGGGAGGTGTGTGGGCGGCCATCGATGGCTTCTTAGTCAGAGAGGGGGGCGGGATCGGGGGCGGGATCGCCGGGGGCGCGCACGGGCGCGCGCGCGTGCACAGGGGGCGGCGGGAGGGCGCGTGCACGGGGAGGGAGCGGGTGGGAACCGCTTACACTACAGAAACTATTTTGGATAGTATTGTAAAAAATAATAAAAAAAAACCCTAATGGAAATCATCTAAGGGATCTGGGAGGGGGTGGGGGATTGATCTGGGGGGGGGGGGGAGAGCTACACTACAGAAAAAACTAAAATAAATTGTAAAAAAACATTTTTATATGCAAACTGGGTACTGGCAGACATCTGCCAGTACCCAAGATGGCCCCCAATAAGGCAGTGGGGGGGGAGTAGAGAGCTGTTTTGGGGGGGGATCAGAGAGGTTGGGGGCTAAGGGGGATCCTACACAGCAGCATATGTAAATATGCTTTAAAAAAAAAAAGTAAAAAAAAAAAACCTTTTATTTTAGTACTGGCAGACTTTCTGCCAGTACTTAAGATGGCGGGGACAATTGTGGGGTGGGGGAGGGAAGAGAGCTCTATGGGAGGGATCAGGGGGTCTGATGTGTCAGGTGGGAAGCTGATCTCTACACTAAAGCTAAAATTAACCCTGCAAGCTCCCTACAAGTTCCCTAATTAACCCCTGCACTGCTGAGCATAATACACTTGTGGTGTGCAGCAGCATTTAGCGGACTTCTAATTACTTAAAAACAACGCCAAAGCGATATATGTCTGCTATTTCTGAACAAAGGGGATCCCAGAGAAGCATTTACAACCATTTGTGCCATAATTGCACAAAATGTTTGTTAATGATTTCAGTGAGAAACCTAAAATTTGGAAAAATTTTACTTTTTTTTTTTTATTTGATCGCATTTGGCGGTGAAATGGTGGCATGAAATATACCAAAATGGGCCTAGATCAATACTTTGGGATGTCTTCTAAAAAAATATATATACATGTCAAGGGATATTCAGGGATTCCTGAAAGATATCAGTGTTCCAATGTAACTAGCGCTAATTTTGAAAAAAAGTGGTTTGGAAATAGCAAAGTGCTACTTATATTTATGGCCCTATAACTTGCAAAAAAAGCAAAGAACGTGTAAACATTGGGTATTTCTAAACTCAGGACAAAATTTAGAAACTATTTAGCATGGGTGTTTTTTGGTGGTTGTAGATGTGTAACAGATTTTTGGGGTCAAAGTTAGAAAAAGTGTGTTTTTTTTCCATTTTTTCCTCATATTTTATAAAAAAAATTTATAGTAAATTATAAGATATGATGAAAATAATGGTATCTTTAGAAAGTCCATTTAATGGCGAAAAAAACGGTATATAATATGTGTGGGTACAGTAAATGAGTAAGAGGGAAATTACAGCTAAACACAAAGACCGCAAAAATGTAAAAATAGCCTTGGTCCCAAACGGACAGAAAATGGAAAAGTGCTGTGGTCATTAAGGGGTTAAATAAGAAAGGTGGTAATGAGTATTACATTGATGAGTAATACATTGATATACTCATTGCCACCCACCCCCCTGTTATTTAGCTTTTTGGAAATTTATTTTAACTCAAAATTAAGGTCCAACCCTTTTGAGACCCCAGGATAGCATCTTTTTATGGGTCCAATATTTATTTTGACTGTGCATGGCTCTTTGTTTAAGGTTCATGTGCTCAGTAATATATTAGGCATGCAAAGAATTAGGGAGGTATTACTTAGAGTGAAAAAGAGACGAAGAAGGGAGGTGGTGTAACAAAATGAGCCTTGGATTGCAGAAAAACTTGGCCAATATGATAAAATCAATGTTTATTGATAGGCCAATAGGCTACAGAAAAGCATGGTACAGTGAAGGGGCTACAGAGTGGAATGGCTTGGTGAAAATAATTACCAAGAGATAGCCTTTCATATTTTATATTTGAAATAATTGGGTAAGGTTGCCATATTACATAGTTTAAATGAGAGGTTTTTCGAATATTCATTGCCTGTACTATTCGGTATTAGTCTTGGTTTTTAAAAAAAAAAACAAAATACCAACTATTTGTGGAACATTTACATTGGGTTTTCACTAAACAAATGTAAATATTCCTATGCTACAGGTAAAAAAGTTCACCTGTAGCGTAAAATACTGGAGAGCCATGCTAATCCTGATCCTTCTACACAGAGCCCCCGGGTGTTCACTAATAGGAGGCTTAGGAATAGGAACTTCTTCTTTAGTGCAGGTCCTGGGAGTCACCGCACTAAGCTTCCTATGAGCATGGCCGCAGCTCTGTGAAGAAGAGGACAAAATTAACGTGGCTGTCCAGCGCGCTAAAGGTATTTTAAGGAGACAAATGAATAGTGACAAATTCATCATTATTCATTGTTTTCCTTGATTTTCATGCTGAATCCATTCTGATATTCATTTAATTGAAACAAGACAAATATCCATGTTTTGTTAACGAATGTGCATTCGTAATTACACAAATGCACCTGTCTAGTTTAAATTGTTACTTGCTGGCTCATAAGCTAGAAAATGGTTGCTCAGAGGGTGCTTCTAGACAATAGCATTTGGATGCTGCTAACAAAAAGGGGCCACTAAACTAAATATGAAAAATATACTAATGGTGGAACCAGATCTATTATCTTGTTCTTCCTTCATTTGTCAAAAATCTCCTTTACATATTCCCCCCATGACGAAAGTCTTCGCTGCCCCCAGCACCTCCTAAATCATCAACTGTGGTTGAAAGAAAATTCCAATATAGGAAAATATTTCTCTTTTTACAACAGAAGACAAATAAAGCATATTATCTGTGGGATGGGGACAGATATAGTTATGTGTAAGTGTAGCCTTTATTCATGCTCTAAATCTGTACAGCACTAGCCTAAAGGACACAAGACCAAGCCTCCCACAAGCACCAGCTCAAAATATATTTGTGAAAAAAGATTTGATACATTCTTACATTACCACATGACTGGCTATTGATTCTTTCTTCATAAATAACTGTCCTTTTTTACTAAGTGTTTAGTATCTTGGTGTGCGGGTGGATAAGGTCTTGTTTTATATATGCACACACAATTAATAGGAAATCTATAGCAAATATAATTATATAATTAGTCACCCATATAAGCAGCCTCAGGGTCTCTCAATGATAATGTATATTCTTTTATATAATCCTATTTACTTCATTCTGGTTAGTTTATTCTACAGAATAGAACTGTGACACAATAAAGATATAGCTTGCATAGAGAAATAAAAAATACGTATAGACTTCATATCTATCAATTTGCAATTTGTGTAACATTTTTCTTTATATCTTGCAAGGTCATTGGAGCATGTAATTGCAAACAAAAAAGAAAAAAATAGTACAACTTCCTAAGAGGCAAAAAAAAACCAAGACTGTTGCATATCCATGAATCGAAAAGCATTGAAACATGTAATACATAATAGAAATGTTTTGCCAAAATGTATTTATCAAGATTGAGCAAGGATAGAAAGAAACAAGCGCCTAGTTGGTACGTTTTTCACAGTATAATACAATGTTTTTCAGTTTAAAGACCAAATTTTACCAACTGCTACCCTAGTTAACTAACTCATGGACTGTAACCAGATAAAATAAGACATTCCTATAGTTATTCATTAAAGGGACAGTAAAGTCAAAATTAAACATTCATGATTCAGATAGAGCACACAATTTTAACTCCTTTGTTAGCGGGAATTTCCAAGAAGAACTTGCCACTTCATTTAAACAGAAATAGAGCCTTGTTTTTTTATTTACCTGTCAAAACTATATTTAAAGTAAACAACCCAAGGTGTTGATCGAGGCCCATTTTGGTATATTTCATGCCACCATTTCACAGCCAAATGCGGTCGCATAAGTAGTTTTACTGGCTAAATTAACAGACTTTTTCTAGTCAGACTTGTGGAGGTGCATCTCTGTCTAGCAACAAAGCTTGGGGGATTGTCCAATCAACCAATGAACATTAAAGGGACACACAATCAAAATTAAACTTTCATTATTCAGATAGAGCATGCCATTTTAAACAACTTTCCAATTTGCTTCCATTAACAAAATGTGCACAGTCTTTTTATATTTAAACTTTTTGAGTCACCAGCTCCTACTGAGCATGTGCAAGCATTTGTGAATGGCTGGTGGCTGTCACATGGTACGTGTATGCATTTGTGATTGGCTGATGGGTGTCACATGATACAGGGGGAATGAAAAAAAACATAACTTTTAAAATTGTCAGAAAAAAAATCTACTACTCATTTGAAGTTCAGACTAAGTGCTATTGAATTGTCTTGTTATCTTGCATTTGTTGATTATGCAAATCTACTGTGTTGACTGGTCCTTTAAATACCTAAGTATGCATCATAAATAGCTTCCCCTTATTTATTTATTTTACCCAAAAGTATGTAAAATTGCTGCATTTTCATATGTACTATATTTTTTGCATACCGTGTACCTCTGACAAATATAATATATGGAGTTTGTATTGAACAGCCATGCACGGGAATGTAAGTTTTATACAACATCTTATGGAATAGAATGCATTATAAAGCCAAGAAAACTGTATTAACCCTTTGACTAATACAATATATGGAGGTTGTATTGAACAGCCATGCACGGGAATGTAAGTTTTATACGGCATCTTATGGAATAGAATGCATTATAAAGCCAAGAAAACTGTATTAACCCTTTGACTAATACAATATATGGAGGTTGTATTGAACAGCCATGCACAGGAATGTAAGTTTTATACGACATCTTATGTAATAGAATGCATTATAAAGCCAAGAAAACTGTATTAACCCTTTGACTACCAAGTACAACTGCAAAACATTGGGTTGCCTTACGTTTTAGCCAACTTAGGTTTCCAGCAGGTTAAACCAAACTAATTATTTATATTTAATAATATTTTTCCAAACTTTTACAGCACATCAGACTGTAATATCTCTTAAACAATAGAAAAAAAAAACGAAGTAACTGCCGTTGTATGCGCTATTCTCTTCTTCCATTAATTCATAGAGTTATTGCTGGATCTCTGTTCAATACTATAATTCCAACGGTCAGTGAACGGTCATTGCTGGCTTGAGAAGGAAGCACCAGCTGTCCTCTCTGTCTGCTGCATAATTTATTTAAAATGATCAGCCACACTTTTCCCCCCCAGTGAAACCTTAAATTCCAATATTGCACATTTTTCAAAATGTTCTCTATTTGTGATTTTTTACTTCAAAATAACACTTACTATATTGTTTATGTCCGCCTCTTCTTATCATTTTACTTTTTGCATTATGTGAATGATTATACTTTGATATCTGTTGATTTGGGATATGTAGTTTTTAATTATCCAATAACAATTGTATTAAAAAATGTAATATATATATATATATACAGTATATATATAAATAAAGATAAGTAGAATCAATAGCAATACTTTTCTTTTTTTGGCTTGGCAAGTCTAAGGACAGCCTCAGTATTATACAATATATCATCATAGCAAATAAACTTGCAGTGACAGAGGAAAACATTTCCATCTGAAGATTTTATTGACATTTTAAACCACTCAGGTTTTTCTTGAGGTTTATGATATCTCCTCAATGGAAAAATTTTTCTCGTATTTCACAGCTTCATGACTCATATGGTGTATGTGTACCTGGTTCATTCTTCACAAACAGCTGTATTCTGGAAAATTCTACCAGCTGTTAGAGACGATGGTTCTCCCTTATGCAACATAGTTACATAGTACATTTTGTCTGAAAGATAATTCATGGTCTATTGAGCCCAGTCTTCAGACTACTGCATCAAACTGCAATTCTTTGTAGTGATTGGTTAATGAATTGCAAAATAATCCCCTGTTAAAAAATGTTAAATATTCAGAGCAGTCTAAGATATAAATATATCTGAAGCATTTGTTAATTTCCAACCAAGTAATTTCATGTAATACAGGGTGTTTTTATGGACCTGAACATTTTGTACTTTGGGAGAAATTACAAGAAAACTACAGACTATGTATACATTTGGGCTTAACCTATAATGGGATTCCATAACCTTATATTCACAGTTAGCATTTTATTACATATTAGTCATGTCTTCTGATACACAGTTGCATTTTATAACATAGTTCTTATATTTTTTTCATGGTTCATAAGAAGCACACAGTTTAAAAAAAACAAAAAAACTTTCCAAGTTACTTTTATTATCAAATGTTTTAAGTTAATTTACATTGGAAAAGTGTAAAATACATAATTCAATGATATAATATTTTTCCACTTTATTAATTATATTATCATTTTTCTTCATTCTCTTGATATCTTTATTTGAAAAAGCAGGAATATAAGCTTGGGAGTTGGCCCATTTTTGGTTAAGAGCCCTGGGTTACGCTTACTGATTGGTGGATTTAGCCACCAATCAGCAAATGCTACCCAGGTGCTGAACCAAAAATCGTCTGGCTCCTAAGCTTACATTCCTGCTTTTTCAAATAAAGATACCAAGAGAACTAAGAAAAATGATAATAGGAGTAAATTAGATAGTTGCTTAACTGAATAATGTAAGAAAACATTTGGGTTTCATATCTCTTTAAACAGTTTATTCTTGTAATCTTGATAAGGCAAAGATAGGCATATATATATATACACACACACACTCACACATTTTTTGCTTTCAGATATAAATGAGCTCTGGCACTGCATAGCATTTTGTAGTATACACTTCAGCCTTTCTAGAAAGCATGAGCCAACCTCTATTTTGATAGGTTAATTGGAGCAAAAGCCGGTAAAATAGATAATGACTGTGCATTGCATTGTTTTTACTATTTTTCATGTAACATTTTAAGGGGGAATACACTTTAAATTGAATGTAATTGTCATTGTTTTATTTACCTGGTAAACTAATTGTGATAATCCCTTGTCTACCTAACACTTTTAGGGATTTTCTTTATATACTACTATGTGCATAACTACAACTGCGTGTTGTATCTAGTTCACCCATTAGTGGTGTGCTGGTGTAATTTTGTTGTCATGGAGACAGAACATCATTAATATGAAGTAAACATCAGCTGATATATTTGGAATAGTTAATTAAAAAATGTTAAAGTAGGATTAGTACTTATCCAAAAATGTGTATATAAATAAAAGACATGGTATGGAGACATTTAAAGAATTTTGGATATCATCAGTTAAAGACAGAGAGTTGTGTTATTACAAAATAAAACAGCATTTAAAAAAAATAAAACCAACCTAAATTGTCTTTTAATTTAATAACCAGCATAAAACTGAAACTCATATACAATAGGTCATATACAATAGGTCTAGATAATTAAAATCCTTTTATTTATTTTTTCCTTGAAATTAAATGTAATATTATTGTATTTTAAATACAATATTTTAGTATTCTCTTTGTATATCAATATCGTATTATCAGGCTATGTCTAGTTATTTACTTTAATATAAACATTTTATTGTGAGGAAATGTCTATAAACAACTATATAGGAAGAATATGTTTACGTTTTGTAATTAATTGGCTCAATTTTTTTATATTTTATCCAATTTAAAAAAAGCCTAGTTCAAATCTAGGAAATAGTGGAACTTTTTGAATCCACCACATAATTTGCAGTACATTTGCAAACATATAATAATGTTCCAAACATATAATAATGTTCCAAGCTGATGGAAATCACTTATATCGCGGTTATGCTTTTTTTTATCCTGTATTCACAAAATGACTCAAAAAAAAAAATTACAATCAATAAATTGGAAGAAAATTTAAAAAAATAATAATATTGTTTTAACTCATTAAAGTCACATTAAAGTCACATTAAATATATTGATCCAAATCTCAGTTTTTTTGGTTTATTTTCTTCAATATAAATTGCCTAAAACTCACATTTAACTGATGAATATGTCATTTTGATATTAATAAATATTTGCTAAATTTACATTAATCTAGGCAAAATTATCATCTTTATTAATTAGATTATTCCAAAAATTTACAATGGTAAACATTTCCATATTTTCAGATCCCTTTTTTTTAAATTATAGGTTTGCTATTTAATTTATATAGATGATTTAGGATTTTCCCTAATTTTCATACTCAAAATTTCAAACTTTCCTGTAACTCAGCAAAAGGAAATCGAGGAATTTATTGCTGTTAAATCTATCACATTATTACATTTTCATTGAAATAATGATATTGTATAAATAAAAAACCAAATAAATGTATTTTCCCGTTAGCTATATGATGGCAATTAAGTTAGTTTACAAGTCAGTTTCAACAGACTTTTGCAAAAGTTTAAAGCCTTTTCAAACCAAGCAAATACCTTAGAAAATCATATGAGAAAGGGATAGTAAACACCAAAAACGTTATTGTTTAAAAAGATAGATAATCCCTTTTATATAATCCACTGTTATAGAAATATACTTTTTACCTATGTAATTACCTTGTAGCTAAGCTTCTGCTGACTGCCTCCTTATCTCAAAGCTTTTGACAGACTTGCACTTCAGGCAGTTAGTGCTGACTCCTAAATAACTTCACATGCATGAGCACAGTGTTATCTATATGAAGCACATGAACTAACGCCCTCTAGCTGTGAAAACTGTCAAATGCATTTAGATGAGAGGTGGCCTTCAAGGGCTTAGAAATTAGCATATGAGCCTACCTAGGTTTAGCTTTCAACTAACAATAACAAGAGAACAAAGCAAATTTGATGATAAAAGTAAATTAGAAAGTTGTTTAAAATTACATGTCCTATCTGAATCATGAAAGTTTAAATTGGACTTTACTATCCTTTTAACACCTTTCAAAGCTGATTTCATTCTTGGTCTTTTGGTTCAGTTGACATAAATGAGTTTAACCAATCTCACCCAACTACTTCAGTACGCAGGTTAATTGGCTGGTCGCAGCCATAGATTTAAGACTTATATGTAATATAATATAGCTGAAGGATATTCATTTTTTTTAATGATTGCAATGTCCAACTATAGTATTTATACTTTATTAATATTTGACATTACAACAGTTTCAATGCAACAATCTCAGACAACTAAAAAGAGGAGAGTAGATCATAAGGTTTATCATGGATTACATTTTTTTATAGAAGGGGCTATATTTAAAAAAAATATATAAGTTTTAACATAGGGCAAACTAACAATTTATTAGTTGTCTTCTACAAAAGAAGAACCATTAAACTACAAGATAACAGCATATTCTCAATGTAGAATGAAGTGTATAAAATAAAACTGCTAATAGAATACATTTTTTTGTCCACCAGGGTTATGTGTTTTCCAGAATAGAATAGAAATTGGATTTCTTGGTAATCGTCCCCGCTGTATATTCCTTCCAAGCTCTGAAAATGTTTCAAACACTCCAGATTGTAATCTTGGAAATACCTTTTTAGGGCTTTACTCTACATAAAACATGATATACAGCCTCTACCCAAATTCTTTTTTTTTTAGCTTGGCATTAAAATATATCCTCTTATTAATTTACTCTGTGGTATCTCCAGAAATCAATTTGAGAAAACCATTTCTCGCATTCAGTACTTCCATTTTTTCCCCTGTATAAGATTTCATTTTCAACAGAGATGTTGAAATTACACACATATAGATTCTGATTCTATGCCACTTTTATTTTTATTGTGCATGCATATAAAATGTATTGGGCCAGAGGTGGTACTCTGAATTTTGTCACATAAATACAGATTAAACAATATACTTTAGAGTGAATATATATATATATATATATATATATATATATATATATATATATATATATATGTGTGTGTGTGTGTGTATTAAAAATTAAACAAAGCATTTATATAAATAGAAAATTAAGATACCATGGGTTTCATTTTTATCTTTGGCAAGGTAGTGCATTGTTTCCTATTGGCTCAATTGAATTGAAGGGAAACTAAATTCATACTTAAACTTTCATGATTCAGAAAGAGCATGCAATTTAAAAAAAAAAAAATAGACAAAAAATTCCAATTGACTTCCATCATTAATGTTTTTACATGCACACTTTCTGAGGCACCGGCCCCTATTGAGCATTTGCAAGAGTTCACAGTGTATACATATGAGTTTGTGATTTCCTGATGGCTGTCACATGATACAGGGGGCAATGAAAGGAATTGTTTAAATCTTTCCTAAAAAATAAAGCACTGCTAATTTGAAATTTAGTGGGATATTGCAATGTCTTTTTATTATGCATGTGTTTATTATGTAATGCTACTGTTGGCAACGGTCCTTTAAGTGTTATATTATCTTTTTGGTCATTGTTAAAACTTTTGTTATTTATTATTTTAAATGTTATTGGGTTTCAATATTAAAAAGTAGAGGGGGGATCAATTTGCTCTCCCTTTAAAACAAAGAAGGATTTATTAGTTTGAACGAGAATTGGTTTATAGTGTCTGTCTGTCCGGTAATCCAAAAAAATGAGCTAGTCAAAGTATATCCTTAAAAGGACACTAAACCCAATTTTGTTCTTTTATTGTTCAGATAGAACAGCAATTTTAAGCAACGTTCTAATTTACTCCTATTATCAATGTTTCTTCATTCTCTTGCTATCTTTATTTGAAAAGCAAGAGTGTAAGCTTAGGTGTTGGACCATTTTTGGTTCAGCACCTGGGTTGCGCTTGCTGATTGGTGGCTTAATGTCCTTAGCTTAGATTCCAGCTTTTTCAAATAAAGATAGCAAGAGAACAAAGAACATTTGATAATAGGACTACGAAAGTTGCTTAAAATCGCATGCTATATCTGAATCGTGAAAGAAAAAGGATGGGTTTAGCATCCCTTTAACAAAACAATTAAAGGGACATGACACCCACATTTTTTCTTTCATGATTTAGAAAGAGAATGCATTTTTAAACATCTTTCTAATTTACTTCTATTATCTAATTTGTTTTATTCTCTTGATATTTTTTGCTGAAAAGCATAGATAGGCTCAGTAGCTGCTGATTGGTTGCTGCACATAGAAGCCTCATGTGATTGGCTCAACCATGTGCATTGCTTTTTCTTCAACTAAGGATATCTACAAAATTAAGCAAAATTAATAATAGAAGTAAATTGTAATGTGGTTTAAATTTGTATGTTCTATCTGAATCATGAAAGAAAGATTTTGGGTTTAGTGGCCCTTTAATGTTGATGTTTTAAGTTGTTACAAGTTGCGTTCTTTCCATCCAGCATACACTGTGACATTGTATCCTTGGAGTGTTTGAAAATAACTTTCTTTAAATAATTCTTGTTTAGTAAAAAAAATAAAAAATCAGTAGAATTAAACAGATCATACTATGTAAGAGCTTATTACAAGTGTACTTTGTTCTGTGAGTTATCAGCTTGTAAACACTGTAGACCCAACAAGTAAAATTTATAGGAGTCCCTTAAAAAGTGGGCGGATCCCAAAAAAATATTGCAAAATGAGAATCTCATTCCGTAGAAAGTGATACAGATTTGATAGAAATCAGTTTTTCATAGTGTGCCACAAGGTTTAAGATGTTGGCATTCTCTTATAATTTAATATGCATTATTTTTCAAACAGTACAACATGTTATCTTTTATTCTGAGACTATCTTACAAGCCTAGAAATGATAAGATAAATTGGAGAGACCTCTTGATGTAAGGGGCTCAATGAATGTGATGAGAACTCTAAGGATGCTGTGAACATACCAATAAAATGTCCTTGTCCTGTGAATACCTGTGAAATCCATTGACAATAAAAACAGTATGAAATGAAACAGCTGTATATCTAAACACAAAACAGAAAATTCTAAAGGGAATACTAGCAGCAACCAATATTGTTGCTTTAGCATTCAAATGTAGAAAACAAGACACTAAATAATGCAACATGCTAATCTAATAAAGAAAAAAAAAACAGTTAAAATATTTTATCTTATTTATATATATATTTTATTTAAAGGCACATAAAACCCATTTTCATGATTCAGAAAGAGCATACATGTTTAAAGTACCAGTAGATCACCAAATGCATGAAAAAAAGACAATGCAATAGCACTTAGACTGAACTTCAAATGATTAGTAGATTTTATTCGAGCAAATTTCAAATTTCCTCCTGTATCATGTGGCAGCCATCAGCCAATCACATGTTTAGTAGGAGTTGGTGACTCAGAAAGTGTAAATATAAAAATACTGTGCCCATTTTGTTAATGAAAGTAAATTGGAAAGTTGTTAAAATTGCATGTTCTATCTGAAAGTTTTATTTTGACTTGAGTGTCCATTTAAACTTTCCAATTGACTTCTAAGAGGCACATGGATGCAGCCACCAATTAGCAGCTAGCTCTTAGCTCCTGAGCTTACCTAGGTATGCTTTTCAACAATGGATGCCGAGAGAACTAAGCAAAAATGTATGCTCTGAATCATAAAATACATTTTTTTTAATTTCCTGTTCCTCTAAAGTGATGGTAAATCTTAGCATTAAAAAAAAAAAATCACTAAAAACAAAGGCCTCCTTCATTTATCAGTTTATAAAAAAAAAATGGATGAAAAGGTGCATTTATTTCACAGCGGATTCACTGCTTAGCTAAGTGGATCTGCCGGCCCACGGCACTGCTCTTTTTTTTTAATGAGTTGAAGTTTCCACATCTTAGCCAATAGCTGTGTGGGTTGATCGGGCTTATGCTGCAGGCACGCAGGGCTATTGGCTAAGAGCTGGAAATGTAACCACATTGAAAAAATTAGCTGTACCATAGGCCACCAGTGAAATAAAGGCACCGTTTCATCCATTTTTTTAAATTGATGAATGAAGGTGGCCTTTTTAGTTAGTGATGGTAAATCCTAGCATTTTAGAAATGGGATTTAACATCACTTTAATGCTATTTCTCAAGTACCCCAAGAAAGCAGATGTTTAGGGGTCAATTTATTAAAGTCTGGCGGACATGATACGCTGTAGCGGAAACAGGGTGAATTAGCCCAATTCGGCCACTAATAAATTGACCCCTTAGACTAAATGCTTTTTAGGACCACCTGTACTCAAAACTGGAGAATCTTTAAATATCTCAACTGTTTGGACCATTTGAGTTTCAACCCCTTTATATAATGTTACAGAAATATAGGTGGTTTAATTTGTATAATCTAAAATTAGGCTATGAACCTCTTTTTTTCAGGTTCAGCAATATTCTTTTTTTTATTCTTAGTTTTACTAACATAAGCTAACTAAGATTATTTTCACATAATACTTGATTTCTTTCTTTTTTTTTAATGGAGTCAAGACTGGCAAAGAACAAAAGTGAAGCTTACAAATGTATTGGCTGACACAGGAATCAGCTGACAAAGACATTGCTAAATCAGAATTGAACACTGTAAATTTAAACTTTTTTATTTTTTCCCACCTAAATAGTGTAAAATCAACTGCATTAAAAATAAGTTTTTTTCTGCTGATGCTGGCTTCGAGCAATAGCACTAGTACTACTTTAACCATAAACTAATGTTCAGCTTCTTCTTTGCTGATCTGCAGATGTTCCCTTATAGAAAATTGCAGACAAATTGATTTTTGTTACCAAATAACCCCCTTTAATTGGACAAAGCAAAATTCTTTTTTTTATAACTAACAATTATCCAGAAACAATTTTTGTTTGATGTGCACGTCTATTAATTAACTGATATTCCTTAAAACCCATTTCTCCCAAATGTAATTTCTTCTAGAAAACACTATTAAAAAGGATTGTTACATTTTGATCAGCTACTACACAGCTGACCTAGATCATGAAATTCAGGTATATAGGAATGCTGCTGAACATGAGCGCAGGGAAATCCTGTATATACAAGGCAATAAATGTCTCCCTGAACACAGATAAACAGCAAGGCCCCAGGCCAAGTGTTTATGAGCTGTAGAATATCTTTATTTTATTCTGAATTCACAGTCTCCCAGCATGTCCTTTTTATACTATATCAATGACATCTTCATATTTTACTTTATCCCCTAGAGAAAGGAAAGATATTTGCTTGCACTGCATGGGGAATCTTGAAAATGTCTTAGTGCAAAAAGTTGATGTAGTTGAATATCATATATTGCCGTCTGTAGATTTATATATTATTTATGGTAGAGTACTATTTTAAAAGTTAAATGGATAACCTACGAAGGTTCATATTATTATGTACAGGAAACTATTACTTACTGCGTTTATCATTCAGTAATTATATGGGGCTACAATGTAA
Source organism: Bombina bombina (assembly GCF_027579735.1). Taxonomy (NCBI): domain Eukaryota; kingdom Metazoa; phylum Chordata; class Amphibia; order Anura; family Bombinatoridae; genus Bombina; species Bombina bombina. The sequence goes on from NC_069506.1 coordinate 54,718,832, forward strand.
AGGAAATATCTCATTAATTATTTGTATTATGAATTATATGGTCTACATTACATTGGGTACAAAATAAAGATAGATAGATAGATAGATAGATAGATAGATAGATAGATAGATAAGGATGCATAGTCAAAAAAGGATGGGTGGATAGATAGATAGATAGATAGATAGATAGACAATGGATGCATGGGTAATATAGGGATATAAGATAGACAGACAGACAGAAAAACAGGCAGACAGTTAGGTAGATGATAGGTAGGTAGATGGATGATAGGCAATAGATAGATGGATAGATAGATTGATGGATAAATGGATGGATAGATAGACGGACAATGGATGAATAGGTAATAAATGGATAGAAGATATATAGATAGATAGATAGATAGATAGATAGATAGATAGATAGATAGATATCACTTTGATTAATAAGAACAAAGATTCTGTAGTGTTGAAATATCTTGTGAGTTAAATTAAAGGGACAGTAAACCTTAAAAATAATGTTATATAATTCTGCACATAGTGCAGAATTATATAACATTATTTAGGTGCTATAGCCATAAACGCATGTTTTACCTTTTAATTTGCTAAAAATATGGCGCTTTTACAGACCCGCTCTCTGCTCTCTGCTGAGCGGGTCTGTTATTTTTAGTCAGCGCATCGGGCCAGCTATATAGTCACAGCCCGGCCCGACCGCGCCATAGCACTAAGTGCAGCTCGCTCCTGTTACAGGAGCGAGCTGCACTTAGTCTTATGGCGCGGTCGGGCCGGGCTGTGACTATACAGCTGGCCCGATGCGCTGACTAAAAATAACAGACCCACTCAGCAGAGAGCGGGTCTGTAAAAGCGCCATATTTTTAGCAAATTAAAAGGTAAAAAATGCGTTTATGGCTATAGCACCTAAATAATGTAATATAATTCTGCACTATGTGCAGAATTATATAACATTATTTTTAAGGTTTACTGTCCCTTTAAAGAGACATGAAAACCAACATTTTTTTTTCAAGATTCAGATAGATATACAATTTTGAACAACTTTAAAATTTACTTCTATAATCTAATTTGCTTCATTCTATTGATATTCTGTGTTGTATGAGTAGTAATACACCACTGGGAGCTAGCTGAAAGCCAATGACAAGAGGCTTATATGTGCAGCCACCTATCAGCAGCTTTTGAATCTACCTACGTATACTTTTCAACAAAGGATACAAATTAGATAATAGAAATAAATTGAAAAGTTATTTAAAATCACATACTCTATCTGAATCAAGAAGGAAAACAATTGGGTTTCATGTCCCTTTAACAATGTAATCTGGCAAATAGCTGTGAGATAATTTGATTTAAAGAAGCTGCATGAACACCATTTCAAATGGGTTAGGATCTCTCTCTCCCCCACTTCCACAGGAAAGTTCATATCTGTCGCTACGTCCTTTTAAGTAGATTTTTTTTTATAGCCAATACTGCACTATTGATATTTTTAGTATAGGTAGCAATTTCAAGAAAATACGTTATTTTAAATGACAAAATAAAGGTAAACCATTTAATATAGTCCAGCAGGTAAAATTGATCCTTTTGGGGTGCCGCCATGTTGAAATCAAATTTGATGATAAAAGTAAATGGGAAAGTTGCTTAAAATTGTATGCCCTATCTGAATCGTGAAAGTTTAATTTTGAATAGACTGTCCCTTTAAGCAATCTTTGAAACTTCTCGGGAATTTTTTTTTTTCCAAAGTTGAAATTCATAGTTCTTTGCATTGTGCATTTGGGGATTATACTATTTTATTGTATTTAATGGCTCTTAAACTTATTTTTTAGAAGCAGGTAATATAGTATTCAAGTCATATTACTAGGTAATACTTTCATAATGTTTTTTTCTTCCATGATATATCAAATGGGCTATTTTACTATATTGTTTTAAAAGCCCTAACAATTCTATAGTATATAACTCTCTAGACTCTAATTAATGATTCATATTGTAGCAAACTCTCAATATTTTTGCAAAAACAAAAAAATATTTACAGCATTGAAACAGTAAATCATACAGAATACTCAAGATATAACAACCTAGAATATAAGTAGAATATTAGGATCTTTCAACCTGCAAGCAACAGAATATACAATCATATTCTTTTAATATCAAAGTCCCCTCTATAAAGTCATATTAAAGGCAATGGGGATTTTTAGCCAATGTCAAGGATTATGATCTGGATACTCTCGAAGCTTCCAGTTTCAAGAGATTGAGTCACGAGTTACAAAGACAATAAAATGTCTGTTTCTAATACATAATGCTGAAAGCAAATACAGGCCGGGTACTTTCAACTTAAGCTAGCAAAGCAATATTTTAGGAACATTTTGCTCAGTTTTCAGACATTTTGAAGCCACATTTACATGAATGCTGACAAAAGTATGGACTTTATTTTTAAAGTGATCCATCGTGAGATACAATAAGGCTTCTGGAGATGCATCTGAACCACATAAGCAACTTCAGTTCAGAGGGGATTTACTGTTTCTGTTCTGCTCGTAGAATTGTGATTTTTCTGAAAATCATTTGAACTTAAAGGGACACTGAACCCAAAAATATTCTATCATGATTCAGTTAGAGAATACAATTTTAATCAACATTCCAATTTACTTCTATTATCTAATTTGCTTCATTCTTTAGCTATCCTTTGTTGAAGAAATAGCAATGCACATGAGTGAGCCAATCACATGAGGCATCTATATGCAGCCACCAATCACCAGCTACTGAGCCTATCAAGATATGCTTTTCAGCAAAGGATATCACAAGAAGGAAGTAAATTAGATAATAAAAGTCAATTAGAAAATTGTTTAAAATTGCATGCTCTTTCTAAATCATGAGAGAAAAAAAATATGGGTTTTATGTCCCTTTAAAAATGAAGCAGGTTCGAACAATCAGCATCTCTTTAAGTGTGAGCTAGGCACTTTTATAGAAAGTAAAGTGATCAGATCTGCACTTTAAAGGACAATCTATTGAAAAATTAGATGGTCTATTTTGTTACAACATTTGGGTTTTAAACAAAATGATTTTACTATGTGTATAATCCCTGCATAGTCATAGTTGTCTCCTTGTGCAATCATAAATGTCCTTATTAAATACTGCATCTTTTGTCTTGAGCATGGGCAAACAGGTTCTTTGCCTGGGAACTTTGTCTGCCTATGGGCTTCATTTCTGAAGCTGCGATAGCAACTTCGAAGCCCCGTTGGCTGCAGGCTCACAAGATTGAACCTGCAAGCCAAGAGTTTAGAAGAGGTGGTCATCAGACCACTGCTTCTTTACCCATTATGCCAACTGTTATGTGGTGTATCTCAATTTCCCCGGACTTTCCCGACTAGGGAGATTAGCAGCCCCTGCTTGCGCGTGAATGGCTGCACGCAAGCAGGGAGCAGCATTGCACACTTCCCTTAGTGTGCAATAACACATATTGCTGCTCGCTAGATGCGATGCCAGGCAGACATACCGCTTGTTGTTAAATGTGTTCGTAAATGGGTCCTATAGTAAATAAATTAATTGGCTGTTAAATAATTTATTCTTACAATTAAACTTGCACCTCATCATTAAAGGGACATAAAACCCAAACATTTTCTTTCATGATTTAGATAGAGCATTCAAATTTTAAATAGCTTTCCAATTTACTTCTATTATAAAAATTTCTTGCTATCCTTTGATGAAAGTCAGGAAGGTAAGTTCAGGAGTGTGCACGTGTTTGCAGCACAATATGGCCGCAGTTTAGCAACAATGCTATACATTAGCAAGAGCACTAGATGGAAGCACTATTTCCTGTCATGTAGTGCTGCAGACACGTGCACGCTACCTATCTAGATATCTCTTCCACAAAGAATAACAAGAGAACAAAATTTGAAAATAGAAGTAAATTAGAAATGTTTTTAAAATTGTATTCTTTATCTGAATCATAAAAAAATGTTGGGTTTCATGTCCCTTTAAGGGATGTTAGACATTTTTGGGGTTTCACTTCACATATCTTTATATCTTTTCTATGCAGTGGGTATTGATGCTATTAACATATATAGTTGTGTTTTCTTATGTTAAATGGATGCCACTTGATTGAATTTGCCTCAGCAATCTCGCAGATACAAACGACCATAGACAATCCAGGGCTTTCTGGGGTATTCTCAATGTGTCAACAGGATTTTTTACCTTAACCGTGAATAAATCTTGTCCTAGCATGCACAATTAAAAAAAAACTATGATTTCCTGTGTGAAGTATGTGACAAGGTTGTCTTATTTGTTTTATTTTGTTGACATTTTTGTTTTGTAATATTTTTGAAAACATATTTGTGATATCAGTATCCTTTATAGTGGAAGTCGTATGTTGCGCAAACTTGCAAAACGGAATCTATTTCATTGGTTTCAGTGGAGCTGATCTTGCCATTTGCTACTCTGATGGGGAGGGGGGGATTCTTAGAACCATTTCCCAACTGCAGAAATGCCTTTCTCAGTTTTAGGGGCATATTTATCAAGCTTCGTACGGAGCTTGATGGCCCTTGTTTCCGGTGAGCCTAAACAGAAGTTATGAAGCAGTGGTCTAAAGACCACTGCTCCATGACTTGTCCGCCTGCTCTGAGGCCGCGGACAGAAATCAACCCAATCGAATACGATCGGGTTGATTGACACCCCCTGCTAGCGGCCGATTGGCTGCGAATCTGCAGGGGGCGGCATTGCACCAGCAGTTCACAAGAACTGCTGGTGCAATATGTTAGCATTTATCGATGTGCGGCAGACATGATACGCTACTTTGTATCATGTCCGCTCGCACGTTGATAAATATGCCCAATAGAGTGAGGTTTTAACAGCATGAAGGAAGGAACTAACATTCTTCTGCACTATGATTTGTTCCTTTGTTTATTCGCTAAAGGAGATGCTAATTTATTGTTTTGAAATTAACTAAAAAAAAAAGCTATTTTTTTGGACTTGTTCAAATCGGAATGCTCTTGTTTAGTACATACACCATCTAGGTAGTCCTTGAATCTACGATTATTTCTCACATTTAGCAATTGAACTCTGTGATCACATTCTATTATCTACAAATTTTAATATTTTAAAGATCAAACAGTAAAACAATAAAAAAGAAAAGAAAAAATATTGTAGGATCCATATGTAATAGATTGAGAAAAAAAGTTATAAAGCAGACCCTAATCTCACTGCATGAACCCTCAACTTAAATTGAATAAACAGCAAAATTACAATAGAAAAAACAACAGGACATCACTAATACTTTCATTCCCTCTGACAATTGCAATATCTTTAAGGCTGAGAATTTTCATATCCTACAAATGTGTTTTTTTAGGAATACATTATTTGGATTCATGTTTGAAGGTCAATTACAGATTTTGTGCTATGTAAAATAAATCATTGCAGGGTTGAAATGTAAAATAGACACATATTCTATGGAATTTAAGTGAAAACGGCAAAATTATTACCAAATAAAAAAAATAAAATGTTATTTATGTATGCATCTATCTATCTATCTATCTATCTGTGCATGTGTATTGTCTAATTAAAGGGGCGATTATCAAGCCGTATTGAAAGTTACAAAATAGTTTTAGGTTCAAGTTCTGCACACGTTATTTACCAATATGTACTGTTCCAATAATTTGCTGTTAAATATTCTGTTATGCTGTCATCAGCAGTAAAAGAAGACAATTACGGTATTCAATGATACTAAAAGAGCCAGCAATGCTTAAACCATCATTTGTGGATGAAACTATAAGTCAACCAACTATTTTACTAATTTGCCAAGAACACTATAGTCATAGGACAAGACAGGGGTACAAGAATACATAAAAACATAGGCTCAATAATTGGAGACACTTATCCATAGTATGGCAAAACTATAATACAGAGTTAAGATGTGAGAAACATCAGAACTTACAGTATGTTCACAAAGTTCTGACATTGCCCAATTAAATACCAACTTATTTACATTCAGGAAAATTGGCCAACTTAAGGGTCAATTCCAAATTAGTCATCTTTTTGGCCATCCAATATATCTTTTTTATATCAGAAGAATTGCAATGCAAACAATAAAACTGCTCTTGTATTGGAAAATTTTCATATGGGATACGAGGAAAAAACCTCCACGCGCATGGACAGTATACACTTTGACAATTACAATCCACCCAAACATAAGTTATCAACTAAATATCAACAACAATATGAATACATTGAATTCAACAGCCAAAGGGAGTTCATAAGTGCTCAAAACCCACACATCAACCAATAACACATATATTGAATAAACAATATTAGAGACTGATCTGTGAATGCTTAAATCCAAAGAATAAGATGATCTGTACCAGCCACAGTGATTGCCCTTTTTGATGAGTTCAATCATGTCAAATAAAAAAAAATTATAAACACATTATCATCATCAATTAAACTTAAAAACCACACAGAAAACATATACTGTATATATATATATATATATATATATATATATATATATATATATATATATATATAAGATATTTACAGTTGAGACATGCAGAGAGAGAAAAGAGAATTCTGGACAAGTAGAATGAAGATAAGTAGCTAAGCAGTTTGTGAGACCAGCTAGGCAACCTAGAGAAACGTTTTATTTTTATATATCAATTTAGTTTTCTGTGATCAACAGCTATTATCAGTCATTAACAGTGTCATTGTAAGGTACTGGAGATTTGACCCTGTAATATTTTGATTAAAAAAAAAATGGCCAATCCCATTTTTTTTATATTGAACAAGAATTATGGAAAGATTGGAATTAAAGCCTTGAGTTGAAAGCTTGGCTTTTCTAAAAACACATTAGTTGTAAAATCACCTACTACAACCAATTTGCACAAGTCACATTAGCAATGACTTAATAATATCAATCGTTATTAGGCAATTCAAAAAGAAAGATTTGAAAGTAGATACAATTTAAAAATAAAATACTAGTATTAAATTAAAATACAATGCTATTACTTATATTTTTAAAATATTAAAAAAAAAAACACCCTGAATAGTGCTTGCTTATTGGTGGCTACATTTAGCAAACCAATAAGCAAGCATATCCTAGGTTCTGAAGCAAAAATGGGCCGGCTCTTAAGCTTTACATTCCTGCTTTTTAATTAAAGATAGCAAGAGAACAAAGAAAAATTGATAATAGGTGTAAATTAGAAATTTGCTTAAAATTGCATGCTCTATCTGAATTAGAGAAAAAATTGGGTTTAGTGTCCCTTTAATGTTCAAAGAAAGGTTAATTTTTAGGGGCATATTTATTAAAGTGCAAGCGGACATGATACGATGTAGCGTATCATGTCCGCTGCACATCGATAAATGACGACAGCATACGCTGTTGGCATTTATCATTGCAACAGCAGTTCACCAGAATTGCTTGTGCAATACCGCCCCTGCACTGTGGGGCTTGAAGTCCATCTTTTATCTCAGGGCATTTTGACAGTTTTTACAGCTAGACAGTGCTAGTTCATGTGTGCCATATAGATAAAACTGTACTCACTCCCGTGGAGTAATTTATGAATCAGCACTGATTGGTTACAGTTTAAGTCTGTCAAAACTGAAATAATCTGCAGAGGATTAGATACAAGGTAATCACAGAAGTTAAAAGTATATTAATATAGCAGTGTTGGTTATGCAAAACTGGTGAATTAGTAATAAAGGAATTATCTATCTTTTTAAGCAATACAAATTCTGGAGTAGACTGTCTTTTGGAGGACAGTTTAAATGTGCATATACCCAGATATTATAAAGACCTATGCCCTTCTTAGCACACAGACCTTACTTAACATGATATTGCATGTGCTGGGATCCAATCAGCACCCTTCCCCAATATATTCTACCCCAAGCAGCCCCCTGAAACAATCAGGGAGATAGCAACTTTAAACAGTCCATCATTATTATTTTTTTCTTTTTAGGGTGCTGAATCTAAAATGGGCAGGCTCATAAGCTTTAAATTCCTGCTTTTAAAATAAAGATAGCAAGAGAATGAAGAAAAATGGATACTAGGAGTAAATGCATGCGCTATCTGAATCATGAAAGAAAAAAATTGGGTTTAGTATCCCTTTAAGATTAGTGTTCACTATTAACTGGACTAGTTTATAGAATTTGCACTGTCTGTGTTGTTTATTTACATACCCCAGCTGTGAATAAAATAAGCAGGTGGATTTTTGTGGGGTTTTTTTTGTCTGGCTATTATATTATTTGTAATACATCTAAAAAATATAATACTTTAAAAGCTTTCCTGCTAATGATACAGGTTAAACTGGGTGGGAGAATCCATGATTTTTTTTCCTTAATGCATCTTAATTGCTATGATCAGTCATATTGCTTCTGAAATTTGAAAGAGCCCTCGACCTATGAATAGGTTTCTCAGGTACACAGAGAATAAAAAGCACAATAAATGCAAATTTTCTTAGCAGGAACCTCTTGACAAATGACACCAAACAATAAAAAAAGAACAATAAAGAAAAACAAATTATGTTTTCGAAGAGAGAGGAAAAAAAGTTCTGAAAAGATAAGATCATAGCTTGCAGGCATACAATTCTAAAGCAGACATACCCTTTACAAGCATTTTCTAACTTACAAAATATAGCTGCCAAACAATGATTCGTTTGTCTGCATAAACCAATAAAGGCTCATAACAGTGTTCCTTTTGTTGTCCCGTAAGTATAAGGGAGCTGGAAGTAATTCTAAAGATGTCCTATGAAAGATTGTGTCTTTATTTTGTGAGAAACTCATTCAGTTACTTTCTTGTAATCACAAATGCAACAAGAACACATCATTTAACACATTTTTTTCCCTATTTCATTTTATGGAAAAGTATCAAGATTATGTTGTAGTTGGAATAAGTTTTAGCAGCCATTTATTAAGTAGGGATGAGCATTCAGCAGTTTCGTTAGATGCCGAATTCGGAAGCCAGATTTCTTCTTGTAAAAGTGGGGCACACTAAGATCTGGATTTGCACTGATCTTAGTGTTGCACTTGCAGAAGAAGAAAACCGTCTCCGAAAAGATCTGAATGCCGCGAGCAGCAGCCTTATTCCGCAGCTAACTTAACAGTAGCAATAGTCCATCAATAACATTTTATATTAATTAATATATTAACAGAACATCATTAAGTCAAATAAAAATAGATGATAGACAGGTGATGATAGATAGATAGATAAATAGATGATAGATAGATAGAATATTTAGATAGAAGGGTAGATTGATTGATTGATTGATTGATTGATTGATTGATTGATAGATTGATAGATAGAATATTTAGATAGGATAGATAGAGGGATGGCTAGTTAGACAGACAGACAGACAGACAATAGATAGAATTAATATTATTACTTTTTTGCCAGGAAAAAAAATAGAAAAATCAATTACATTTAAATGTTTATTATAGGGAAAAAAAATGTCAAGCTCTAATATGAACAGCCAATGATCATTACCAGGAAGGACCTACCAGCCAATGAGCATTAGACATACACCACTGATATGGCTTTATTAGTTTCAAGTTGAAGTTAAACAGCTTCCACCATACATTTTTAAGTTTACTAAATGTCAAAATTCCGTTTTCTTTCATTCATATATAAAATTAAAATGTTTGTGATCCAGCTAGATACTAATTGATTGCAAGTGTTATGTTATTTTACCCCCTCACAATACATTCAGCAAGGGTTCATGGCAGCTATAAGAAGATTTTAGGGAGCATACTTCTTATTTGTATGTCCCATAAACTAAACTGTTAGTTTCTACTGGCAGCAAAGGACTCTCTTTCTATTGGAGTGAGCTTTAGGAAACCTCCAGTAAAATCATCTGAAAGCAAGGGTATTGCTTTGGATTATTCAAGACAACTTTACAATTTACTTTTATAAACAAATTTGCTTTGTTCTCTTGGTAATCTTTGTTTAAATCTAAACCTAGGTAGGCTCATATGCTAATTTCTAAGATGTTGAAGACCGCCTCTTATCTCAGTGCATTTTGATAGTTTTAAACAGTAACACATTGGTAGTTTATGAGTGTCATATAGATAACATTGTGCTCACTCTCGTGGAGTTATTTATGAATCAGCACTGATTGGCTAAATACAAGTCTGTCAAAAGAACTGAAATAAGGTGGCAGTCGGCACAGGATTAGATACAAGGCAATCACAGAGGGAAAATTTTATAAAGTAGATTAATATAACCATGTTGGTTGTGCAAAACAGAGGAATGGGTAATAAAGGGATTATCTTTTAAACAATACAAATTCTGGAGTAGACTGTCCCTTTAATGTCCATTTAACTTCAAGAACTCGTTTGTCTTTATGTGCCGGGAGTCATCAATGCTGACACAGAGACTTCAGAGTGTACTGTTCCATACATAGCTTCTTAATACCAACAGTAATGTGCTAACAAAAGCTGCTGTCATTTTTTGCAATTTTAAGGTCACATTTACTTATTTGATTTATGATCATAACAAGGTTGAGTCAGCAATGTCTCCTGGCTATTAAACTGGTGCAAAATCAATGATTGGTTTATTAAAGTATTCAACTCTGTTGGAACCTAACCACATTTCATTAAGCAATTTCCTTTAGAAGGTTGTTACTAGTCTTGAATGTTTTGTTTTTAAAGAATATTATAGTTAGTGCCTTTAAATTTTCTGCTCAGCTCAATTCCGTATTCCGTATGGAGATTTGTGTTTGAACAGTTAAGCCTTTAGAAGTTAAAAAACATTACATTAGTTTAGTGGAAATATGTATTATTCCTATAAATTACCTACTGTATTCCTCCTTCCATCTTGTGGAATAAATTCATTAATAAAAGTGCCTTATCATAAAAATGGTACACAGCCTTCTGAATTTAAATTAAAACTTTATGAAACTTTTATATTGATACCTTCATTAATTTCACTAAAATGTCATTTAATCATCTAACTTCGATTGGACGATGCCCCGTACCAATGTAACAAAAACCATGAAAATCATTTATTTTCACTAACTCAACAAGTAAACTGTTTTTTTTTCTAATTAAATAAATTTGCTGATTCCACATTGTTTAAAATTCAATGATGCTTCTGTCAAACATTATTAACTGTCATTGGCTGTGTCACATCACCATGATAAAAGACAGTTAAAAGAAATTGAAATTGATTGTAATTTTTGATTGATGTCCTGGAGTATGTAATTAAAGGCATGTGTCAACATTTTTATGCAAAAGCTATACTATTTTGTAGACAATATTTCTAACTTGTTGCTATAACTTTATAGACTCTAATTAGACGATTTGATTAAACTTTATAGAGACTACATTTTCTTAAAAAGACATAGAGGGCTAAATTACAAGAGGCGCACTAATGTTTGTACGTAAGCGATATCAGAATATCACAGGTGCATTCATTTGCACACGTATTACAAGTTGAAAGTAAACGCGTTCGCTTGATCACAATCAAATTTAACATACAGTAAGCCGGGTCATCGTGACTGAAAACCTCACGTAAAGGATTAGGGATTAAAAAAACAAGGCGCACCAAATACAACATTAATACATTAAAATAAACTGTTACATTCATATAAATATGTATAAGGGTTCAACGGTATATGGCCATGTATTTGAATGCAAAGGGCTATAAAATATATATATATTCCAATGTTTACATACAGGAAAATATTAATTTGATTTTAAATATATATATATCTATTCCTATAGATATATATGTTACATTAACATTTTCATATATATATATTTATATTTAATAATAAAAGTTTTATTTTTTGTTGTTGTTACAAGCACCACAATTCCTTTAGTATTTTTTTTTTAATAACGTTCTTTGATATAGTACGTGATTCATTTTTTTCCGAATCTTTTACTACTGTGTTAAAAATATTTAACTTTATAACAGGCCCCTTTATATGCCAGTAAAAAAATAAAGAGTGCTGTGTTTACCACTTAAAGCACTTGAGTCCTGTTTATAAGCCTGGAAACTTGGCCTTTATTTACAGAATATTCAATTTTAATGATTATTTCTTGAATAAAGTACACTTGTTCTTAGCACTTTACAACTATTAAATTCTAGTTAAATTGTATGTTTACGAGCATAATATATCTTTATTGATACCGACATTACTTTATACGGCACTTTTCATTAGGTACAGATGTAACAAGCAATATTTTGACAAATTAGTAATTGCTTAAAGAGATTATAACTCCTTAGCATACTTTTTTTTAAAGTCTTAATAAATACATCAGCACCAGTTTTCTGTGTAGGTGTTTCTTGTTTGAAAAGCATGGAAATATACACATTACCCATGACTGGTTGGTGTCAGCTAATTGGTTAAGAGTCTAGGAAAATAATGTTTTAATTTAATATTGGGATAGCTTGAAACTTTAATCTATGAATAATATTTGTTGTGACAAATGTAAACAGTTATTAATTTGGCTTTCACAAATTCATTTTATTATTTCATTCAGGTTTTTTTTTTCTAGCTAGATGCATCCTTTCCTTCAACTATTGAAGACTCACTTAAAGGGACAGTCTAGTTAAAATTAACCTTTTATGATTCAGATAGGGCATACCATTTTAAACAACTTTCCAATTTCCTTTTATCATCAAATTTGCTTTGTTCTCTTGGTATTCTTTGTTTAAAGCTAAACCTAGAGAGGCTCATATGCTAATTTCTCTGCCCCTGAAGGCTACCGTCTTGTCTCAGTGCATTTTGACAGTTTTACCCAGCTAGACAGCACTAGTTCATCTAGTCTATGATTGGTTGATAGTTGCCACATCATGCAGGGTAAAGGTAAAAGAAAGCTTCGATATTGCCAGGAAAAAAAATAATCTACTGCTTCTTTTGAAATTCAAAGTGAGTGTTATATGAATGTATTATTATCGGACATTTGCTGATTTGTACCTTTAAAATGACACTAAACACTAAATAAATTTAATGTGCCCCCTCTAATAATGGGTGCTGATATTATAGAACCTTAGGTTACATTACAGGTATGTGAAGGCGAGCTACTGCGCAGCGCATATGTAAACAGGTCAGTACTGTAATGTAGTGAAAGCTAGATTTCAACACCCATGACTAGAAGAAGGCAGAGAATAACCTCAATATGCTTATAAAATGTATTTAGCATTTAAAGGGACAGTTTCCAATTTAATTATATTAACTAATTTGCTTTGATCTCTTGATATCCTTTGTTAAGAATAAAGCTATGTAGGGTGAAAGACTGCTATAAGCACATGCATGCTCCTGAGTGCCTATTTATAACATTGCTATAAACAATGTTGCAAACACTACTGCCAGATGGATAGAGACACATGCACGCTCCTGAGCTCACCCAGGATTACTCTTTAACAAATGATAACAAGAAAACAAAGCAACATTGTTTACAAAAATAAAATTTAAATTTTATTTAAATGTGCTGTTTTTTCTAGTCTATTTAAGTTTAACTTTGACTTTACTGTCCTCTTAGAGGGACACTGAACCCAATTTTTTTCTTTCGTGATTCAGATAGAGCAGGCAATTTTAAGCAACTTTCTAATTTACTCCTATTATCAAATTTTCTTCGTTCTCTTGCTATCTTTATTTGAAAAATAAGGCATCTAAGCGTTTTTTCTTGGTTCAGAAGCTGGACAGCACTTTTTTTTATTGGTGGATGAATTTATCCACCAATCAGCAAGGACAACCCAGGTTGTTCACCAAAAATGGGCCGGCATCTAAACTTACAATCTTGCATTTCAAATAAAGATACCAAGAAAATAAAGAAAATGTGATAATAGGAGTAAATTAGAAAGTTGCTTAAAATGTCATGCTCTACCTGAATCACGAAAGAAAAAAATTGGGTTCAATGTCCCTTTAAGTTTACAGGCAAACACAAAAGAAGATGAGATGGCATAGTTCAACTGTTGGATTTTTGTTTTTTGTAACTTGGCCAAAGAAAACCTTCTAAAGAGTAAGATAATTTGTGTATAAACTATAAACGTCTTTCTGAAGCAACTATAATGTATCTCTCAGGTTAGAGTTGACTCCATTTTGCAACTACAAAGAAATCCGGATTCAGTAGATAGAGAAAACATGGAGAACCCAATCAGTCCATAATAGAGATTAATCAAATGTATCCATTATGGGTGAGACAATTGGGTAGATTTATTAAGCAGCAGATGTTGCTTTCTATGCCCATCATTCCAGGTCCACCTGAAACTTAATTTAAGAAGCAGTGGTTATAAGAGCACTGCTCCTTAACTTCTCTGCCACCTTCTAGGTGGAAGACTGAAATCATCCCGATACGATATGATAGGGATGATTGACACCCCCTGCTAGCGCAGATTTGCCACCGGTGAGTGGGGGGCAGCATTGCACAAGCATTTCACTAGAAATGCTTGTGCAATGATAAAGGCTGACAATGTATGCTGTCCGCATTTGGCGAGGTTGAGCGGACATGATTCGCTAAAGCAAATCATGTTAACTCGACCATTGATAAATCTACTCCTATGTCACAATTTTATTATTCAAATTGTATGTTCCCTTTGCTATCTGGTCTGCTGCTGTTAACATTTGAAAATTGATTCCCATAAATTTAAGTTGAAGTATATGAAAATCAACATCCACATGTTAATAGCCAAATATTTAAATATTACACTTGATATTCAAATGTTACATTCAATATGGGAATGTTACATTTGATACAAGAAAATTTAACTTTTTTTAACAAAAATAAATGCTGAATATTTGAGAGAAATATAAAAATCATGAAGAATGAACAAATTCCCCAAATTCAGTTAAAAAAAATGGTGTAGAAAAATTCTCCTCCTTTATACCTCTCCATTTATTATTAAATAGGCTACTTTGAATAACATATTAACTAGATAACACAGATCATTATTTCTCAACTACGGTCCACAAGTACCCTCAACCAGCCAGGTTTTCATTTTAGCTGAACCAGTGCACAGGTGAAATAATTTGCAGATAGGTGCGAGCCGGTTAATTACTATGGTGTTACTGATCAGTGGATTACTTCACCTGTGCACTGCTTCAGCTATAATGAAAACCGGCCTGTTGGGGTTTTTTGAGGACTGCAGTTGAGAAACACTGAGATAGATAACGTTTTGTGATTCTAAGATTCTGTCCCTTTAAAGGGACAGTCTACCATAGAATTGTTATTGTTTTAAAAGATAGATAATCCCTTTATTACCCATTCCCCAGTTTTGCATAACCAACACAGTTATATTAATATGCTTTTACCTCTGTGATTACCTTGTATCTAGGAACCTTCTTCCAGCCCCCTGATCACATGACTGTGACTGTTTATTATCTATTGTCTTAAATTTAGCATTGTGTTGTGCTAGATCTTAAATAACTTTCTGTGCCTGAACACAGTGTTATCTGTATGGCCCATGTGTACTTTCTGTCTCTTTGTGTTGAAAAGAGATTTAAAGGGACAGTCAACACCAGATTTTTTGTTGTTTAAAAAGATAGATAATCCCTTTATTACCCATTCCCCAGTTTTGCAAAACCAACACTATTATATTAATACACTTTTTACTTCTGTGACTAACTTGTATCTAAGCATCTTCTGACTGCCCCTAATCACATGACTTTTAGTTATTATCTATTGACTTGCATTTTAGCCAATTAGTGCAGTGTCTGCCACTAGACACAAGCATGATCACAATGCTATCTATATGGGCGCTTAGAAAATTATCATATGTGCCTTCCTAGGTTTGCTTTCAACTAGAATACCAAGAGAACACAGCAAAATTGTTGATAAAAATAAATTGGAAAGTTGTTTAAAATTACATGCCCTATTTCAAAAATGAAAGTTTTTTTTGGACTTGACTGTCCCTTTAAAAAGCATGTGATAAGAGGCAGCCCTCAAAGGCTTAGAAATTAGCATATGAGCCTACCTATGTTTAGTTTAAACTAAGAATACCAAGAGAAAAAAGCAAATTTGATGATAAAAGTAAATTGGAAAGTTGATTAAAATTAAAAGTCCTATCTGGATAATGAAAGTTTAATTTATACTAGACTGTCCCTTTAAATAATTTTCAAATTTCTACATTTATCTTACTTTTGTGCTGAAAGTGATTTCATTTTTATATATTTAAAGAGCTGTTTTCTGTTGATGTTTCCTGTTGATAAAAAAAGAAACACACTCAGTGTGTCATCTTTGTTTTTTCAGATAGCTACAGAAATCTGGCACAGTGTAAAGTATTTACCCAACAAGCTTTTACAAACCGCTAATATCCATGTATTTCATTGCTAAGTGCACCTTTCTTCCAAGTCATTTACATTGGCAATGAGATTTTACAACAGCCGTGTTTTACTAGCGAATTTGTATTTCAAAAACATCCATAAGATACTTGTTAACAAAAAGAAACGTACACTACATTATTTAATCCACACCCAGAGGGAATAGTATTGTTTATGTGTTCAATTTCAATACTCGCTTGAAATTTCCAGAGATTTACAATGTGTTCTTAGTAAAAATGTTATTGCATTTACTACTTATTTGGATGCAATCATATAGTTGAGAAAAAAGGAATTGTTGAATAAGAAGTGTCTGACAATAAAATCTGTCTGTCTATCTGTCTGTCTGTCATATATCTATTATTTATCTATCATCTATCTATCATATACAGTATATATCATCTATCTATATATCTATATATTATCTGCCTACATATCATCTATCCGCCTATTATCTATCTGTCTGTCTATCTATCATATATCTATTATCTTCCTATCTGTCATCTATCTATCTATCTATCATCTATCCACCTATTATCTATCTATTTGTTATCTATCTATATATCTATATATATATATATATATATATATATATATATATATATATATATATATATATATACACCTTTATGTCTGTCTATATTGTAAGGGCTGTTGATGGATTTCTGATTTGAATTAATTCTTCTCTTGACATAATTGTAGATGTTAATTATCTACAGCTTCAAGAACATGAGAATATATATCACTTTTGATACTGCTCCTAGAGAGATAAACTTAGATTAGAGAAAGTAGAAAGTTACACTTTCTTTCACCCAGCATTGAAAATAATCTACAGAACACGGGTGTCAAACATTTTCATATAAGAAACTACACTGGATATTACTTTAATCACAGCAAATTATATTATTATTAGTAGTAGTAGTAGTTTTATATTTAATTATAACACACCACTAAAAATTTGGCAGTGTAGAATTTATTTTGTTTTTTGTTTTTAACAAAGCTATATATGATCAAATTTATAATATCTACTAGAGCAAAACAGGACCATTGGTATTTTGCTTAGATGGATACTAAACCCAATTTTTTTTTCATGATTCAGATAGAGTCCTCTTTCTATCTATATTTGAAAAAGAAGGCCTCTAAGCTAAGGAGCCAGCCAATTTTTGGTTTCGTACCCTGGTCAGCACTTTTTAAATAGTGGGTGCATTTAGCCACCAATCAGCAAGCACAACGCAGGTAATAAAAGACCATCATATTTCATATCACAGTCAGAGATTAAGATCAGTTATCAGAATATTGCCTTGGATTATAGGATTATATTGGGTTATGAGATGAATGTAAGGTTATAATATTTTGTTCAATTAAACAAATACATTTCTGATATATTCCTAGTTGAATTTGATTAAAAACAGTAGGGTCACTTGTATTTATAACAAATACAGTACATTGAATTTGGCTAGTGTGTTTCTCTTGTGATGTCCATAGAATAAACCAAATTTATTCTAATTTGTCAAGGAAATCTAATATGTAAGATTCTATAGCAGGGTTTTCCAATTCCAGTCCTCAAGGACTATAAACAGCAAAGGATCTTAAGATCTCTTTGCTTGAGTACAAGTTAAATTGACTGCAAATTGTTAATACAATTGTGCTGA
Source organism: Bombina bombina (assembly GCF_027579735.1). Classification (NCBI taxonomy): domain Eukaryota; kingdom Metazoa; phylum Chordata; class Amphibia; order Anura; family Bombinatoridae; genus Bombina; species Bombina bombina. The sequence goes on from NC_069506.1 coordinate 54,736,701, forward strand.
GTCAGGGAAATGATGTCATTCTGGCATGTTTGGGGCATTTAAGGATAAGATCTAGATGTCCCTGTATAACAAGTTTTTTTTTTCCATTAGGGCTTTTGCCTTTAAGAAAGTCAACACATTATATATTTTTAATTTTATTTTCTTAAGAATAACTTATTTTTTATTTCAGTACTGAAAAATGTTTCTGCTCTTTATTGGCCAAGCCATAAACTGCAATAGATACCAGTGATTTGGGGCCAAATTTGTCAAACTTAGAACAGAGCAATCAGTTTGTCTTTTGCACCAAACCACACACCTAAATACTGCCTCATGTTAATTTAAAAAAAAAAATAAACGTGCAAACATTCAATATAACAAATTTGAAGTATTTTTGTCTGCAAAAGTGAACAAATGAAAAATATTTCAAATTTGTTATTTGTTTGTAAAAAAATAATTTGTGGACGTCTAGAAACTAAACCATAATTTGTAACCTGATACTTTCCCATTATTATCATATAACCAGTGGAAAACACACACGCATGTTGGCTCAGCGTTTACTACAATTTGACATTTATACTTAGACATCCAGAATATATATTTTAATTTTCAAACAAGCTTTATTAAGTTTAGCAAGATATACAACCAATGGTCAACAATATACATTGAATAGACGAACAGAGTACAGGAGTCCCGCCCATAGCACTAGGCCACGAGCATCCCCCCGACAATGTTAACAAGACAAATTTTGTACAATTTATCCCATGGGTAGGAATTATGAGTGTATAAGTACAATGAGTATATAATTTTCTTGCTCTCTACATTTTGAAAACAGTGCGGGAATCTTTAGCTTGTATCCACAAGACACGGGCTCATGGTGTTAGTATACTATAGACATTTCATACATAAACTTTGGGAATTGACATCAGATATTTAAGACAGAGTTATACAATTCAGTTTTCAGCACGCTTGATTCATGCTGCTGAATATGACCTCAGGTCTGACGTCTTGGACACAATGAAAGAAAGAAAGTTGAAGAAAGAACGAGGGAAGAGAAAGAGAAAAAAAAAAAAAAAAAGAAAGAAAGGGAAAGGAGGGGGGGGGGGGGAAGGGGTACAGGTGAGAGGTGAAGGGGACCCCCTGGGGAAGAGTAACTAAGTGGCATATCAAAGCTTAAAGAGTGAAAGTTATAGCCTTTTGCCCTCCCAAACTAGAGTCATCATTTCGTGTGTGGCAAGCCTTCCAGTTTTAAGAAAGTGAAATATTTCGAGTCTAAGGAGATCTCCCACTTTGTGTCTCCACTCCTGTATAGTCGGAATCTGTGCGCTCTTCCAGTGTACGGGGATGAGTCCTTTTGCGCCTCACCTTAGGCAGGTCATGAAAGATCAGATATGTTGGTTTAGGGGGTATGATGATTCCCAAAATGTTGCTCATTTCTCCCAGCACCTCCCCCCAGAACGACATTATTCGGGGACAAGTCCACCAGATGTGGAGGAGGGAGCCCTCCTCGCCACAGCCCCTCCAGCATTTCCCGTCTGTGTTAGGATAGATTTTCTGCAATCTCTGAGGCGTTAGGTACCACTTACTGACTAATTTATAGTGCATTTCCAAGATTCGCGCGGAAACAGAGGCCTTCTTGATCTTAAGCCAGTCCCCGTCAGAGATATCCACTCCCAGATCACTTTGCCACTGAGGGGCAAAAGTCGGAAGGACAGTGTTGCCCTTGCTCAACAAAAGCTGGTACAGGTGAGAGATGAGGCGAGTCGGCATTTGCTGCATCGTGCATAGAGCCTCAAAAGGCGTTCTATTCCTCGCCAACGCACCTCGATCTTTGCAAGTGTTGTAGAAGTGAGTAATCTGTGTCATCCTGTACCAGGATGCAAAGGTTTCCTGATCTAACTCAGCAAGTTCGGCGTGTGTTTAAAGTTTATTACCCTGCAGGGCATTTGAGAAAGCAGTTTCAGCTAAATTATAGCCAGTCCTCATTGAACGTCTCGGGAGTTCCATTCCCAAATCAGGGTTTTCTCGCAAGGGGATGTTTGGTGAGATACGAGTGGACACATAAGCCCCTTCAACTAGCACCTTATCCCACGCCTTTAGAGTGTTATTAATCAATGGATACGAGGCAAGGACTCGTGGGCGGTTCAGAGCAGAGATCCAGGCCAGTGCTCCAGAGTTACCTTGCTGCAAGATTTTGTTGTCAATCTGTATCCAATGTTTATCATGGGAGTTCCGTCTCCACTCCACGATCCTCTGAAGGAATATTGCTTTTTGATATTCTCATAGTAGCGGGACTCCCAGACCACCCCTATCTCTAGGAATGTATAGAGTGGATCTTGTGATCCTAGGCATCACACCATTCCAGATGTATGCCTTGATGCCCGATTGTAAGCGTTGAAGGTAGTGGGAGGCCGCAGCCGCAGGGATAGTCTGCATTATATAAAGAATTCGTGGGAGAACATTCATCTTAACGATTCCTATTCTGCCCATCCAAGAAAGCGACTTTTTTTTCCAATTGTATAAGTCCCCAATGATCTCATCACTATTTTTTTTATAGTTTAGATCAATGATTTCAGAGGAGTCAGGGGTAACAACTACGCCCAAGTATGTGATACTATGAGTTGCTACTCTTATCGGACAATCTGCGGTAGATCTACCAAATTTGGGTTCAGTGATGTTCAAAATTTCAGACCAGAATATATATTTTATTTATTGTATTACACATTATAACTTTTTTACTTTTTCGTATGCTTAAGTTTTCATATTGAATTACTGAGCTATAATTAAAAGGAAATTAAACACATCTTGCTTTTGAGTAAAAATTGTGCTCGTCTCATGCTTTTTAATTGGCAAAATATCAAATTTTGTAACCTGCAAATAAGATAAATTATGTAGACAATATGCAACATTTTGAAAACTTAGGTTATAGATTTCGCTTTCTGGGCTTTTTAGAGTGTGTTAGACAAAGCTATATTTGTAAACAAAATCAAGAGGCGATAAAATGTGTTTTTAAATATAAGCTTTCATCTTGAAAGACATTTTGGGTCCTTCTGTAAGTAACTGCTAAGTATCTACAATATAGTGCTGCAGTAAAAATGAGGACTCATATCCTATTAAGCACAACATCAAACTTTCTATGCTTCATCTTATTAAAATGCTCTTCACAATCGTGACAGCTAAATAGCCCTTTTAACTTGAATATAAATCTATTCCTTGCACCCTCTTCCAAGATCTAGCTGTTCTGAAACTACTTGTAGCATGTCACATATTTAACTGGTTGCAGCCAAGCCCAATTAAGATACAAAACCTCTTACATATTTCTTCTAGATTATCCAATTCCATCTTTCTCTACAGTTCAGCACCTCAGTATTTTTAAGTGTCATCTGTTTTTGTTGCTTTCATTATATGTCTTAAACAGTAACATTTTAATATTTAGGATGTATGAATATTATCTGATACCATCATTCCATTTTCTCTTTTGCTCAATTTGACTTGATGAGCATAAATACTTAATAAAGACACAATGTTTAATTCACTCCAGTATTCTCTGTGCTTAATCTTAAAGATACATATTAAAATTGAATTATAATCTCATGTATCCTGAGTTTCTTAAACAGCACTAAAGAGACATTTAATACTTTGAGATTTGAATGTGAAATGTTTCATTATGTGCAGTAAAAACACTTTAATGTTAATTCATTATTTATTTTGTCCCCCTTTCTTATACTTTAACTCTGACTACTGTAGGTTTTCTAATTCTCCTGAGTTTCTATAAAATAATAGGCATTAAAGTTTTGTAAATTTAATCACCCTAGTTTTAAAGCCTGGTCTCTTCTTAAATCATATCCCTTTCTATAGCCAGTTAGTAAAAATGTATAAATAAGCTACTAAAGTAACTTTCTTGTCATTGTTATATTAAGATCAACCATTGTTTGCACACTTTAGTAACTCCTGTATATCTTTCCCTAAATGTCCTCAGATGCAGAGATTAAGGAAGGCAAATCTAGGTTTCAATATTGTATCACCAATTACCCATAGAGACTGAAAGTTTACTCTTATTTCTTCAACATTTAAACAGCTAAAAAAACTATGTGGCAGCAGTGTTTGCAACAATGTTTGTAGCAATGTTATACATTGTAGCAAAGACTGCTCCCATAGAATGCTAAAAAAGTATGCACACTTCTGAGCCCCTATGAGCCTACTTAGGTTTACTTTTCAACAAAGGATACCAAGAGAATGAAGCAAATTTGATAACAGAAGTAAATTGGGAAGTTGTTTAAAATTGCAAACTCAATCTGAATCATGATAATAGGTTCAAAGGATATTATACTGTAAAATTAGTTTCCCCTTATTGTGTCCCAAAGTTCATGCTATACCAGCTGGAGGGTATTAAATGTATGGGAAATCAATCCTTTAGGTCTATTTTTAAATTAAATAGTGAGTTTTGCTCATTAACACACAACCTATTTTAAATTGGCTGTGCTTTTCTTTTTTTCTTATACAAAAAGGTCTCCTTGTATTATCTCTCCGTCTATACAGAAAGAACAGTACTTAGAGAAAGCAGTACAAGAAAGGATGAGAAAAACACAGCGCATCCGCGATTCACAGTATATTTATTCTTCAAGCCAATGACACAGAAGAAAAACACAATTACAAGATAAAAGTGTAAAAGAAGCACTTCTGCCCACTGGCCAGATGACTTAGCCTGCTGTATTCCTCGAGGGGATCCCAGGGACGCCGACCTGCAGCACCTGGTTTCAGGCTCTTCTCCGCAGCTGAGTGTAAAACTCTTACGCTGTTCGACACAGTTCTGATGTCTCCTATAGGTACCTCCTCCCTACGCGTTTCATCTGCTCACAGGCAGACTTTCTCAAGGGATATTGAACAAGACGGGTGTTCCTTTCAACAAACAGGACTTATTTAAAACTTCTCCTCATACAAGACGTCATCTTGCTACGTCATCTTCCTTAACATATTGTATCGACAATTTACAAAAATACAGGGAAGACAATGTATCCTATTACAATGGTGTAACTAATTCATAGTTAAAAGCACAACATAATTAAAATTAAGCTTTAGCATATTAGAAAAGATAAATAAACATAAATATAACAAACTGTCTCAAATGACATTTTATAACACTTGTTATACGAATAAAGAATCACAGCTGACAGTGTGTATTTAGCCGGCATTTATACTTGAATAGGTCTCTATACTGACTAGTAAAATATTGCAAAATATTTATATTAGAAAGATTGAAGCTATTCTGTATTCATGCTAATAGAACCCATTATAGTTATAGCTCATTTGATGTATTTTAATCCATAAAAGAATGCAAATCGATGTCTATATTTAGACCTTTTGGCTCCAAACAATCCAAGCAATGAATCCACTTGGTTTCACATTGCCTGAGTAGTAGAAGCCTTCTATTTGCACATGGTCCTGGTTTAATCTGTTCTAGGAGTCTAATAGTAAGATCACCAGGATTTTTGTCATGGATGATACTAAAGTGGTTTGAGACACTGTGTTTATCATACCCTATTTTTATATTTTCAACATGTTCATACCACCTTCTTTTTATACTCCTTTTAGTTTGTCCTACATATGTTTTTCCACATTTACATAGAAGTTGGTATACTACATGTGTGGACTGGCATGTACCTCTAAAATCCAGACTGAAGGTTTTACTTTTATCATAGTTACTAACTTCATTTCCTTTGATGATATGATCACACAATAATACAACCTTTCCTACAGCATTTGTAGGTCCCTACTTGTACTTTTAACCAATTAGATGAAGCAGCTGCACTATTTATGTTACTCTTTAATTTTGATGGGGGTATCAAACTTTGTAAATTCCTATTCTTTTTAAATACTTTTTGAGGGTTATTGCCTATAAAATTTTTCAGAATAGGGTCTCCTGATAATATTTCCCAATGTTTCTTTAAAATATTTTTGGCTAATTTGGCACCTTCATTATACGTGGTAATAAATTTAACTCGATTGTCCTGATCATTATACTTGTTAATTCTATTTGTTTTCATACTCAAATCTCTAGGGATAGCACGGCACTTTTCCTTTGCCCCTTCTATTAATTTAATATCATAACCTTTCTGTAGAAGTTTATATTGGCTTCTTTTAAATAATCATCCTCATACGTGCAGTTTCGCCTAAATCGTCTGAACTCCGCTCACAGTTCAAATAACTACCATCATACTTTGAGTTTCATCGAGCCTGTGTTTTACCACCTAGACTCTAAGCCACTTACAGAACTTGGACTAAGTTAAGTGTAAAACATCATCATTTTTTATACACTTCATAGGATTATTTTTGTACTTTTTATTTTTATTTTTTTATTTTTCATTTACACTTTTATTTCAATTTGGTTATTTTAATCTGTCTACTTTTCCACTTGTTAGCATCATTTGTTTAAATATTAGCATCTTTTGTTGATTATTTATGAACCATTGGTTCACGCTTTTACTTATTTATTCACTTGATGCGGATTTCCATCTGATATTGTTGTGTTGTATTTAAAGGTGAACCGCAGCACGTTCTGTTTGAGTCTCATTGTGCTGTCTATTGTCTTCTCAAATTTAAACTTAGCGAAAGCAATTGAAAATTAACATTTTAATACCTATCTCTCCCACACCCACTGGCGGTTGCTTGATTCCAGGTGTAACTTTTTATTAAAGAATACCGTAGTATAATTTGTTTTCAGTATAGGTGCTGAATTCAACATGCAAGATCGGCTATTTCAAATGACAAAATAAAGGTAAAAGGAGCTATTTGTAAATAATTTAAGACATTTCAGCAGGTAAAATTGATCTTTAAGAACAAATTAAAGGGGATATTGTTACAATATAATGTCCCTTTAAGATCAATACAAAAAGAAAGAGTGATTTCATACATATAATCCAGCCTATAGCTGTAAAATATTGTTAAAGAACTGATACACTTTTTAAACACAAACATTGGTTTTATAAAACAATGGAAATGTTTATGTAGTAAGCTGAATGTGTTATTTTAATTGTTACCATATTAAAGATAAAATAATTTAATATAATAGTTGGAAATTTTGGATGGAACTAATGCGGGATGAGGTAAATATTGACAAACATCTGCTGCTTAATTAAAATTTGTGGTGTTATCAATCTCGTTACAATGGCTAACTGAAGTATGCAGCAATTTGGATTAATATTCAGATTAATATTTGACATAATGGCAAGAATATGTTTTCCTCAAGCGTGCATCATGTAGATAATTAGAGGGCTTTGCACTCAAATTTTTATTAATTGATTTGCACATGTTCCAGACACCTAAAATTAATTATAAAATAAACAAATCCATCAATACGGCTGGAGAACACGTATTACATTTCCATCCACTTTCAAATACTTATCATGATTCACTTCGGGAAGGAAATTTTCTTGGATGTAAAATCCTTGGCAAGTACTCTTTGACGCTTTTCATACATTTATTTTTCATTCTTTAATTAATTTAGAGTGCTTAAAATATGTCTTTATACTTTGAAACTGGCATCTAACCAGAGCTGTTTGTGGGATTTTGGCACTACCAAATGAACCTATCTGAGGTGAGGGTGAAACTGAGGACAAAGTTATATTTAGAAACTATAATGGATGCTGAAAATTACTTAAAGGGGCCTGAAACCCCAAACCAGTAGCGGACCTACTCAACAGAGGGCCCTGGTGCAAGATTTTTTTAGGGCCCCCCAAAGGTAACTCAAAAGGCAAAAGTAATAATACATTTTGAGGATAGATAGATGGACCTGCATGTTGGACTAATAAAAGGCTTCCCCGCATTATGTCTGTACACATTCTGCATACACCTATGCATAGGCTGTTTTTTGGGGGGCCCCTCCAGCTCTTTGGCTCTGGTGCCACTGTAACTGCTGCACCAATGGTAGTTCCGCCACTGCCCCAAACTTTTCTTTCTTGATTGAGACAACTTTCAAGTATTCTTCTATCATCACATTTTCTTTATTCTCGATTGGTATCCTTTTTTGAAAAACGTTTGAGGTGTATTCAGGAGTGTGCACTTATCTGTAGCACTATATGGTGGCAGTTTTGTTCCAGAAATGTGCTCAAAACCTACTTAGGTATCTCTTAAATGAAGAATGCCATGAGAATGACAAACATTTGATAATAGAAGTACTTTAAAGGACCAGTCAACACTGTAGATTTGCACAATCAACAAATGCAGGATAACAAGAAAATGCAATAGCACTTAGTCTGAACTTCAAATGAGTAGTAGATTTTTTTTCTGACAATTTTAAAAGTTATGTCTTTTTCCACTCCCCCTGTACCATGTGACAGCCATTAGCCAATCACAAATGCATACACGTACCATGTGACAGAAATCATCCATTCACAAATGCATACACACTTATTCTTGCACATGCTCAGTATTTGCTGGTGACTCAAAAAGTTTAAATATAAAAAGACTGTGCAGATTTTGTTAATGGAAGTAAATTAGAAAGTTGTTTAAAATTGCATGCTCTATCTGAATAATGAAATTTTAATTTTGATTGAGTGTCCCTTTAAGGTACACAAAGGAAGTGTAGGGGGAGCAGAGTCATGTTTGAACAGGCAATTCCAATGTGTTGCTTCACTGTGGTAGAGTGAAGGGAACAGTTATTTAATGTATTAAATTTATCAAGGTGAGAATTTAATCTGTCGCAGATGCTAGACAGAAAACAAGTAATAACTAGCAAACTAATTGTAAAAAGGGTTACAATAAAGTATAAGAAGTCTAGCTCTGCGATAAGGAATTTGTATAAACTCTGCAAAACTGGTTAGAATTTAAGGGTATATTATTCCATTCCATTACTACTGTTTAACTTTATTGGGGAATATGTAGATAACATCCACAAAAAATCATTCATACAAAAGCAAAAGGTGAAACGCGCGTCAGGGGTCCTTAGGAGTAGCTTTGTCTCTCTTTGTTGTTTTAATCCAGCTTACCATGGTTTAATTTAAGTTTCTAGCATAACTATTGATAGCCATTTCAGTCCAGCAGTTTTAAAAAATCCTACAACATAAGAGTAATCTTAAAAATAGCCATCGGATGGTAAGGTCTTAGTACATAATTTATGATATACTGCTGGCTGATCTAAATCATTATATTATTTAAATAAGAAACATTATTATTGCTTCCTGGTTTAAGTGTTTTTAAAATTTAGCTTAAGCTATTTTGTATGAATGATTTTTTTGAGGATGTTATCTACATATTCCCCAATAAAGTTAAACAGTATGAATGGAATGAAATAATATACACTTAAATTCTAACCAGTTTTGCAGAGTTTATACAAATTCCTTATCGCAGAGCTAGACTTCTTATTCTTTATTGTAACCCTTTTTACAATTAGTTTGCTAGTTGATAATAGAAGTACATAGGAAACATTTTTAAAATTGTATGCATTTAAATCTTTGGGTTTCATGACCCTTTAACCAATCCCAGACCTTTATGTCATTTTAGAAATTAAGCAATTAAAGGGATAGTCTAGTCAAAATTAAAATTTTATGATTCTGATAGAGCATGCAATTTTAAGCAACTTTCTAATTTACTCCCTTTAATAAATGTTTGTGAGGTCACCCCTCGGCTTTTTGTAAAAGGGGCATCATGTTAGTAAGTCATTGCTCATTGATTCACCTCTATTTTTTACAGATTCTTTATTGGGCGTCTATCCTTCAACATCTTTAGTTTTGTGAAGTTCCCAATGATGATTTTTCGCTCATCTAATGCGTTCCACCAACAATGCGGGAAAACAATAATTACAACCATAAGACTAATGAAACACCCTTGCAAAATGATTTATGTAAATGTTTGTAGTTGGTAAAATATTCACGTCTGTTTGTTACGGTAAAGTCATCTCGCAGGTGTCTTGTGATCTTGCAGATGTGAATGAGGGGGTGGCATGTGTAATCTAGAGCATTTTAGAGTCATGTGCCGTCATTTATAAAATCCTGGGCAGACAAGGCTCACTTCTAGGAACCATTTGCCCCGAATGGCAGCAAGCGGGCATCATCTGTAGTTATCACTGCACAAACAAATGCTCATGCAGCCACAACTCCATTTTCTCATGCAACCAATCAAATGAGAGCAGGGCTTGTCAATCAGTCAAGATTATTTAATTCCACCACCCTTAAGGTTAAGTAGTTGCGCCCTAAAACGTTCAGGCTCTGAAGCCGCGTCTGCAGCTTCATAAATAGTGCTGTGGTTCCGATGTTGCAGGAGAGAACAAGAGAATGTTTTTTTTTTTTTTTAAATATAAATGTGTGTGTATATATTACTCAAATGTGTCACTACCAAACTCAGTTAGTATAAGTTAATAGTGTTTCAATTGTTGTAAACTGTTCTGGTCCTTAAAGGAACACTGCATGTAAAAAAATGTATTTTACTTATAAGCAAAATGCTGCTGAATTTTAAATTGTTAAAGGGACAGTAAAGTAAAGTTAAACATTTATGATTTACTTTTATTATCAAATTTGCTTTGTTCTATTTGCATCCTTTGTTGAAGAATAAACCTAGGTAGGTGCACTACTAAGAGATAGCTGAAGACAACTGTCCCGCAGTTTACATCTTCCTGATTTAGGAGCACTTCCCATCTGTCATTTGTTTGTCTTTTTAATCATCTTAATTTTCTGGTTTCTATAAAAGAACCCCGAGATTGCCCAAACCCCCACGAAACCCCTCCCTAGACTACCCAGATTTTGCTACAAGTTCTCCAGTATTGCTTGAATTATTCTTACAACATAGTAAAGTCAAGATCCTATTTAACCTCTTAAGGACATATGACGGAATTTTTCCGTCATAAAACAATTGAGCAAACTGAAAGCTGTGTCCTTAAAGGGTTAAAGAGAGAGATTTCAATATAAAATGTTATTATTATTATTATTATTATTATCGGTTATTTGTAGAGCGCCAACAGATTCCATTCTACATAACCTTGCAATACACTATCATTGTGTATTTTGTCCATTTTACATGTAATTTAGCTCTGAAAACTATTGATTTCTTTATTGATTGTTGATTATTGAATTTTCAGAACTCAAAATGCACACTGCAGATTTATCAAGACTAACCATGTTGCATATTTTTTTACTAATTGGCTTTAACAGATAACAACTGAAAGCAATGCACTTTATCCTAATATAATGATTGTGGTGAGCCTTGTCAGCTGCAAACCCAAGCCTGGATTGGCTCCTACATATAAGGTAAGTGATGAGTGGCAAGCTTGGTCATCAAAAAACAAATGCAGCAAACAAAAGTAAATTTGTTTTAAAAAATTGTAAAACTGATATGGTGTTCTACAACAAGACAAGAGCAATGTATTGTAATTACAAGGTGTTTATCATGTCTTTACATTTTAAACTTTATAAAATTGTAGTCAAAGTGATGGTAAACTCTCCCCTTTATAAAAACAGATACGGAATGTTTAGATGGGGTTTAATTCCTCGGTTGTAATGAAGATGCTCCGCCAACCACTTCAAAAGTAAATTTTTCTGTGAGCTAAAGGTTTGAACTGTTATCCAATCAGCGCCCTCCCCTTACGGCACTTTTGTTTTTGTTAGAGAGCTGATTGGACAACAATTATGACCGTTAGATCACAGAAAAAAGGACTTCTGAGGTGGGCAACAGTGTGCAAGGTATTTAAATTTCATATCTATCTTAAAATATAAGTTGTGGCCCATCTTTATTACAACTGATGAATTAAACACCATCTAAAATATCATTAACATTCTGGATTGTTTTTTATAAAAGGGGGCAGTTTACCATCACTTTAAGCCAAAATATATTGCTGGTACTAAAATGTAGCCCTAAATATTCTAATGATGATGATAATTTACTGCTGCTTTGCACAAAATACAAAGGTTAATAAAACTGACCCAGGTGATATATTTCTGGTGTCTGGAAAATTAATTCATCTAGAAAAAAGATTTTTATAAAGTGCATTAGATTTTTATTTTTTGTAAAACAGATGTTTCTTTGCTTTAAAAAAAAAGTTTCTATTCTAGTGGGGCGTGCCACTGGCATATGTGTTTAGTTTAACCTCTTGAGTGCTAACGACGGCTCTGAGCCATCGCAAATTGTCTCACTCAGGTGCTAACGACGGCTCAGAGCCGTCGCTAGCACTCTACCAGCTTGAGGGAGATCTGGAGGCTTCCACCCGCTCCTACCCAGGTGATCGGGCCTGTATACTGACAGGCATCACCAGGGCTTCACGTTTTGTGCGGTGATGTCACGTGCAATGACGTGATGACGTCACCGCGCAACTTTATTTAAAATTGACAATGCAAAGTATAGGGAAAGGTGGCATGCTGCTTAGAAGCCTGTATCCCAGACATCTAAGCAGCTAAAGACCCCCAAGACCCAGCGTTGGAAAGGTAATCGCCTAATCTTTTTAACAGTATAAGTCTTGGGGATCTGTAAAAAAAAAAAAAAGTTAAAAAATGTTTAATGTAAATATAATAATAATAAAAAAAATTTCAGCTTAGCACCCAGGTGGGAAAGTGCTTAGCACTCAAAGGGTTAAAAAACAAATTACACAACTTTAATATATTCTTTTTTCTGTTGCCAAAAATATTTTAACATGCTAAAAGGGACAAAAACTCCCAATTTTTTATTTCATGATTCAGATACAACATACAATTATAAACAACTTCCCAATTTACTTCTATTATTACATTTTGTTTGTTCTCTTGGAATCCTTTGTTGAAAAGGAGGAGCGTAAGCTCAGGAGTGTGCATGTGTCTGAAGCACTCTATGGCAGGAGATTTTCAAGAATGCTATACATTACCAAGAGCACTAGATGGCAGCACTTTTTTTCCAGCCATGTAGTGCCCTAGACATATGCATGCTACCGATCTAGATATCTCTTTAACAAAGATCAACATGAGAACAAAGCAAAATTGATAATAGAAGTAAAAAGAAAAATTGTATGCTCTGTCTGAATCATGAAAGAAAAAAAATTGTGTTTCATGTTTCATTAAAGGGACACTAAACCCAATTCTTTTTCTTTCATTTCAGCTAGAGCAGCAATTTTAAGCAACTTTCCTATTATCAATTTTCTTCATTCTCTTGGTATCTTTATTTGAAAAAGCAGGAATGAAAGCTTAGGAGCTGGTCCACTTTTTGCTCAGCACCCTGGATAGCGCTTGCTTATTGGTGGCTACATTTAGAATGAAGAAAAATGTATAATAGGTGTAAATTATAAAGTTGCTTCTCCTCTATCTGAATCATGAAAGGTAAATTTTGTGTTTAGTATCCATTTATATGTTACTATATCATATGCATGATAGAGGGGTTTTGCTCTGATTAATTGTATATTTACTATATCACGTTCCTGACGGAAAGAAGTATGTTTCACTCTAAATGTTCATCAAAGTTTGAGAGAATGACGTGAATATAAATCTCTTCAATGTTCTTCAGAAAAGTCAGCAAACCCTTTCTCTAGAGAATTGTGCAAATCATTAAAAGAAATATATCTATGGTAATTTTTTTTTTTTACTTTACGCATATTCCCTGACTTCACCATTCCATAGCGCAATAATGTTTCACATTTCTACAAAACTGCCTTTTCAGCATGTTTTTGCATTATGCCTAATTTTATCAGGCTTTTTGAGTTTCACATAATGACACAGTTCAATGCAAAAATCAGATATAAATCCATCTTAAGAGTCTCTCAACATGAATTAATTTAAAAAATGAAAATGCTGAAGATTCTTGCTGTGATATTTTCAAAGGTCTTTCTATTTGTGAAAAATGTGACTTGGTTAAGACCCAAACAGACAAGTATCTGTGCCATTGTTTTGAGAATGCAAATAAAATGCCACAATAAATTAAAAAAAAATATGAGCATAGTATACAATACTCACACATTTCACTGCCCCATTTAAGCTGGAGTGGATACTGCAGACTTTAGATATCTGACCTTGCTACATTTTACAAAGTGATGTATCAGTGCATAAGCTAATATATACATGTCCCTAAATGACCAAAACTAGGGAGACGATAAATGTTTCAAGAGATATGTTTGTGAATTGCAATACATTTTTTGATGTTAAATGGACAGTCTACACCAAAATTGTTATTGTTTAAAAAGATAGATAACGCCTTTACTACCCCAGATTTGCACAACCAACATTGTTATATTAATATACTTTATAACATTTAAACCTCTAAATTTCTACCTGTTTCTAAGTTACTACAAACAGCCTCTTATCACATGCTTTTTTATTTGCTTTTCACAACAGGAGACTGCTAGTTCATGTGGGCCATATAGATAACATTGTGTTCATGCCTGTTGAGTTATTTAAGAGTAAGCACAACACAGCACTAATTGGCTAAAATTCAAGCCAATAGATAATGAATAAAAAGTCATGTGATCAGGGGCTGTCAGAAGGTAATCACAGAGGTAAAAAGTATATTAATATAACTGTATTGGTTATGCAAAACGGTGGAATGGGTAATAAAGGGATTATCTATCTTTAAAAAAAAATAATTCTGGTGTAGACTGTCCTTTTAACATTGTGAAAAGCTAGTGAAAAACAACCAACATGGAACTGTAATTCCTTACACTTTTATTAGTGATTGTAAAGACATTGCATTTGAAAACCTTGTGAAAAACCACAGCATAACACAACAATGAATTTGAATGAGGACCAGTATTTATAAAGAAAGTGATTGAACATCACATATGCTAAAAAGACGCAAGGTGCATCCAACTGAAAGCAACGTGAGACTGCATTGTTTTAATTTTAAGCAGATGTTCTTAGCAGCACCTGTCACTATTGAAAGCTCTGAACTTAAATCATATATATTTTTGAATGGCAATAAATTATGATGAGTCTACCCAATTTACCATTCAAGACAAGTAAAGACTGTAAAAGAATGTATAGCGCAGAACATTAGTGGTGTGTATAAATGCTCTATTTTATCCTTAATTAATCTTAAATTAGGTTTAAACAAAACCACATCTTCTACACAGTATTAGTTAAGTATTCCCTTGAAGAGTGTTCCAGAGTGCATTCAATTTCCATGTTTTGTAATTTATATACAGGGCTTGACATTTTCACTAGTCCAGTGCAAGTAAGAAATTGCAGTGGAAGAGCATTTCAAGCTCACTCAGAGACCACTGCTACTTAAAGGGTCATGTAACCCATATTTTTTCTTTCATTATTTAGAAACAACGTGCATTTTTAAACAATTTTGTAATTGACTTCTATTATCTAACTTGCTTTATTTTCTTGATATTCTTTACTGAAAAGCATATCTAGATAGGCTTAGTAGCTGCTGATTGGTGGCTGCACATAGATGCCTCGTGTAATTGCCCCCCCCCCCATGTGCATTGCTATTTCTTCAACTGAGCCCATAAAGTGCATATATTTCTAATATTTCCAAACATAGAAACTTTACCTTGCGGTTTTCACGGGTGGTGCTTAGAAGCCAGCTAAATCCATAAGTAGAAGTGTGTCACAATTCATTGAGTAAGCCCAAGGTAAAATAAAAAACTTTTGTGTCAATTTAAAACATACAGACACATTGATCCTAATGCCCATATACTCTGACGCGTTTCACACGAAATCCGCAGCTTGCTCACCGCTGTATGGTGAGTGCTTTCATTTTGTTTTTCCAAATACTTATGGACTGTTTCTAATATTTCCCTTTAACGCTGCAATGGAGTGTAGTATATTTTTAGGAAAGAAAAATAATTTGTCATTAAACATTGTTTTACTCATATCAATTATCAATCAAGTTAAGAATACATTGTCATATTACATCTAAAATGTTTATAATTATAAAATAAGAAGAAATGAGTATTGAAACAGTAAACAACTATGTTCAATGAAATAAATATTTTTTGATCCACCACAAGAATGAATGCACATAAAAAAACTTATTTAAAACATACATATAAAAACTGAACATTATATATATATATATATATATATATATATATATATATATATATATATATATATACGCACACAGATAGATAGATAGATAGATAGATATTCCATGTATAATGACCTTCAGTATAAAATAGATTCTTCTACGGTCAATAAAATCTCTGCGCCAGATTACGAGTAGGCCGTTACGGTTACATGTGAGCAATAAGGGGTATATCGCAGCTGTGTGCGAGCATTGGGTTAAAAGTTAAAAGTATACACAATTGCACTAGAATGATTTCCGCATACTCCGAGCTGGGGTTAACTGTTTTGTGAAACAAAAAAAGTGTCACAAAACACATAAAAAAATACTTTACAAAGTACCGTTACACTCATAATAACACCATCTAATAAAAATTATTTCAAAAAATATATTGCAAAAGAAAGTTATAAGGGCTCAAAGATATGAGGTCTCAGGTGTTAGAAAAAAAGGTAGCCAAAGGACTTTAACATAGAAATAGATACATACACATATCTAAATATACTATATATATATATATATATATATATATATACAGTATATACACACACACATTTTAATAAATGTGTACATATACATTTATGTATTTATATATGTATTTACAGACATATATACACAAACACATACCGGTAATTACATTTGTACAAATATATAGACATCTATAGAAGTGCATTGGAGTCCCTTGCAGTTAAAGGGACACTGAACCCAAAAAAACTCTGAACAGCAGTTTTTGATTGGTGGATGAATTTATCCACCAATCAGCAAGGACAACCTAGGTTGTTCACCAAAAATGGTCCGGCATCTAAACTTTTGTTTTTTATTTTTAAATTTTTATTGAGCATCAAACAGGTATACATAATATGTCTTCTCATTGTTACATAAAAGATTAGCATAGGCAAGTATTTGACAAAAACAGTTATAACAAGGCCTACAATAGTAATATGACATGAGGGATTAATGCTCCCTACATGTGGATTCAAAACAGTTCATAACACAGGCCCGTATAAATAGGGTGTTGCTCATTTTTTTTTATATATATATATATATAGTTGCCTGTTACAGTAAAGAAAACTGTAATTATTATTATTAAAGAACAAACAAAAGTCCCAACAGGTGACTAGGAACAACAATAGAGTTTTATCAACAGATATCAGCAGTTTTGTCTAACATGAGGTATGATAAAGAAACGCAGATAAGACAAACAAAGTCCAGAGAAGGGGAAAAAATCCAGAAGAAAGGAAAGTAAGGGGGCAAGATAGAGAAAAGCAAAGAAAGGGAGGAGAGGGAAAAAAAAACTGATATGGGCGGATCTACCCATCCGCTGAGGGGTTCCACAACTCCCACATGGTATAGTAAATTTCTAAGTTCCCGCTTTTCAAGTAATGGTATCTCTCAAGTCTTAATAGCGAGGAAACCTGTGCCTTCCATTCCGATAATGAGGGGATATCTCTAGATTTCCATTTCCTTGGTATGAGGGATTTGATACTGTTTAGCATGAGGTGTAGTAGGGACCTTTTGGGTTTGTTCTTAACCTTGGGTAGGCTTAGGAAGATCAGGATACCTGGGTCATTTGGGATCTGTAACCCTAGTTTTTTATTTATTTCTGTTCTGTTAGCACATCCGACCACAAAGAACCCAGCACCTCGCAGGACCACCAAATATGTAACATATCCGCCTCTTCTCCACATCCCCTACAACACCTCCCCCTCCCCCTCCCATAGATCCGACAGATTCTAGCAGGGGTCAGGTAACATTTGGCCATTAACTTGTAATTAATTTCTATAATAACCGAGGCCTCCTTTAATTGCTTAAAGGTTCTGTCCCACTCCTGAGGGTTAATTTGTCTGTCTAAGTCTGTAGCCCATCTATGTATGAATTCGGCATCTAAACTTACATTCTTGCATTTCAAATAAAGATACCAAGAGAATAAAGAACATTTGATAATAGGAGTAAATTAGAAATTTGCTTAAAATTTTATGCTCTATCTGAATCACAAAAGAAAAAATTTGGGTTCAGTGTCCCTTTAAGTAGATTGAAACATGTAAAATCATATTTATGCAATATTCATATTTAATAAAGTGTTTAACTATGTATTTACTGTAAATATTTCATATTCCAATGTTCTGCACATAGTAGAATATTTTCTAAGTTCTTCTAAATAGATATTCATATATATATATATATATATATATATATATATATATATATATATATATATAGATAGATAGATAGATAGATAGATAGACCTATGTATAATCATGTATAAATATAAGTATAGATATATTTGTGTAAAAAAAATCTGATATATATATATAGAAATATGTATTTATGAATAAATAGAACACATTCTTCTATGTCAGGAACATTGTAATGTGAAATATTCATAATTTTATGTCTGGTTAGCACACAAGAATATGGGATCAGGTTTGCGCGCGAGTTGGGTGTTAGGTTTTTTCCTCCATTGTCTTCTATGGGGGACTAGGTAATTACAAGTGCAATAATCTTACTTTTGCTTTTTACCCGCTTCGGGTTAGTGCACAAGCTTAAACAGTTTGCTTTCAACTCATAATACAAGCGCAACCCGGCGAACGCAAAACACTTACTTCTAGCGCAGTTAACGATAGATAATTCTCCACTTGTAATCTGGTCGTCTGAGTGCAGCAAAGCTATTTGAACTTAGTTTCTAATCCATATTCACACTGAGAATCCTGTGATTCAAAGATAAGGCTGAAAATCAATGGAATACAATGTGAAATATGTATATAATTCCATCTGCCAAATCGTGCATTTGTGACACTGTCTTTCTCAAAATATGCTGTATGTAATAATCTTATCCTAAAGGGTACCCCTGCGGGCAATACATTTCTGTAGCAATTTGACAAAAGAAAGTTATTAAGATTTTTTTTTTTTGCATAGCCAAGACTGCGGAATGGTACTTAGAATGTCAACATACATATCTCTGTTGCAGCTTTAGCATTTATGGCTTTTAAAAAAAAAAAGAGATAAAAAAGAAAAAGAATAATGAAGAAGAGAGATTTAATCGGAAAAGCTTAAGAAAACAGAATGAAACTACAGCCTGGTACGTATTGATTGGAAGGTCAATGGAAAATCAAAAGAAGGTGAACAAACCATTTTTTTCCAGACCCCAGGCCACTATAAGAATGTTTGTTTTCCTGTTGTTAAAATGATTAAACAAAAATTTAATGTTGCATGCTTATTAAACGTGATCTTAAAAGCAATCTTCTTTATGTTAATATTCAGACTTTAATCAGGAATCGCTGCAGTTAAATTATTACATGACCCCATTAATGATTTTATGCTAGGGTTACTCATTTCAGATTTTTTTTATTTTATAATCTATGTTAAATTAAAACAATGGCAGTAGCTTTTATAATAGCTTTTTTTGAGCCTCAAAATAAATACAAATTCATGTTCATTGTTCCAACAGATACCTTTGGTATTAGTAATACGAATTTGGTGCCAGATAGCATAATTTAGTGTGTTCTAATGCCTATATTAATGGTGGGTAACTGAGTGGTATTAGTGTCTGTAACCTCAGTCTCTTTTCTGGAAGAGAAATAAATGTCAAGTATGTGTCTATAGACCTGTGGCTCTCAATTTGGGTGGTACCGCCCCCAGGGAACTTTTTTGATTTGAAGTGACAGTGCAAGCGGATGTTAAGACTTATAAGAGGTTGCCTTAACTTAAAAACTCACCTTTGCTACATGCAGGGGTACATTAAGCTGGGACTTTTTTTATTTTTTTATTTTGTTCTTAACAAACATGAGGCGGAGGGCTGGAAACTCTCCAAATAATAATAACTATCAGGGCTCTTGTTATATCTCCACCTCCAAGATTAGTGAAGCACAATACCAGAAACCCCGGAAGGAAAAAAGAGAGAGAGTGTTGTTTCCCAACACCGTCAAACAACCAACCCACCTGCTGAATAACTCTGAGTGCTGTGCAGTGCTGCTGCAAGTACAGTATATCTAAATGTAATCAGTTTCAGATAGATTAAAATAATGCAAGTGGCACGATTAACCAAAATTAAGCCTGACATCGCTAGTTTGTGCAATTCCATCAAACTCAAGGAAAAAGTCAGGACTTGGCAAAAAGGGGGGAATTTCTAGAATTTAGATTTTTGGGGGGTTAAAAGAACAGAGAGTTAAAGGGTCATGGTACCTAAATGTTGAAACACTTGAAAGTTATGCAGCATAGGTGTAAAAAGCTGAATAGAAAATATCACCTGAACATCTCTATGTAAAAAAAAAAAAGATATTTTACCTCAAAATGTCCTAAGTATTCACACTCCATTGTAAAGGACTTTAAGCAGCAAATCAGGATGCCTATCCCAGGACTTGCAAGGGAGCATGCCTCATGCACACTCATGTTATTTCCCTATTCAGTTTAAGGAAATTTACTATGAAATCAAATGAGATCAGTAAAACAGTTCATGACGTCAGCACTGCTGATTGGATGCTGTTCATTTCTTCCCTTTTTTTTTGTTTACCTGTAGCTGGGCAGTAACTGAAAGATAACTTTTTACAGAACACTTACTCTGGTGAACTGAGAAAATTGTGAGGTAAAATATCTTCTATTTTTACATAGAGATATGACATTTTCCTGTCAGCTTTTTACTGTTATGCTCTATCACTTTCAAGTGATTTAACATATAAGTATTATGTCCCTTTAAGGAGTTTAATAGTCTGGAGTGTGACTAAGCAGTTCAGGGGGTGAGGTTAGGTAGTTCAAGGGTAGAAGTGGCAATTTTTACCCACTTCATGATCCCAAGATTAATAGAAGAGCAAACTACAAAAACAGTGTATTTCACCTCCATGTTCCCCTCATAGGACCATAAGTTGAATTTGTCTCTTTGTCAATTACCATTTTATCTGTTGTTGGACCACATGAACTTGATATTGAGATGTAGTTTTATTTACAGAGACATTCGAAAAAAAGAAAAATGTTTTACCATGCATGGGGAAAATCATTGAATAAACATATTAAATATTTTTACAAAAATTACAATTCCCAAACGTTATTTGTAGACAGGGACAATCCCTTACGTTTATGAATACAAAAAGTAGTTTTATTCAGGACAGACGTGTCCATTTTTTAAATAAGAAACTGTAATACATTTTGAAAAACGAGACAAAAGCAAATAAATAAACAACAAATACAAAAACAAACTTTAATATTCCATTAAATCGGAAACTCAGGTCCAATACATTTTTAACCACTTTGTACAGCATTGTGAAGTACTTTACTGTTTTATAAATAACAGAAAACAGGAATCCAAAGTTCTCTTATAACATTTGTCAACATAAGAGGAAAGTTTTAATTCTATTTTTTTGTGTGCCATTTATAAATAATTGTTTCTGGTGGATATAATTAAAAAATACAAAATTGGTTTGCATTTTTGTAGTCAAGCAAGAGTTTCGCTTAGACTGTTTCAATATATAGCTCTAAAAGTACTGATACATGAATCCTGGCTCATATTGAAGGACTAATCTATCAGAAAATCTGCATGGATGGTACCGTGGGAGTCAGCATTGCCACATAGTCAATGCTGATGTAGTGAACCATGGCTATTAATCCCTGAACCAAATTTAGAAACTTCTGAATTATAAAACAGTAGGAAATATCCTGCAATTCTTTACCAGAGTATATAACAATAACTATACATGCTAAACAAAAATATTTATAAGAATCTAGCTTTGAAAATAAAACACATACGGCTAGATTTAGAGTTCTGCAGCCAAAGGGGTGCGTTAGCTACGCTGGCTTTTTTTCTCCCGCACCTTTTAAATACCGCTGGTATTTAGAGTTCACAGAAGGGCTGCGTTAGGCTCCAAAAAGGGAGCGTAGAGCATATTTACCGCCTTTGCAACTCTAAATTCCAGCAGTGCTTACGGACGCGGCCAGCTTCAAAAACGTGCTCATGCACGATTCCCCCATAGGAAACAATGGGGCTGTTTGAGCAGAAAAAAAACCTAACACCTGCAAAAAAGCAGCGTTCAGCTCCTAACGCCGCTACATTGTTTCCTATGGGGAACACTTCCTATGTCTGCACCTAACACTCTAACATGTACCCCAAGTCTAAACACCCCTAACCTTACACTTATTAACCCCTAATCTGCCTCCCCCGCTATCGCTGACCCCTGCATATTATTATTAACCCCTAATCTGCCGCTCCGTACACCGCCGCAACCTACATTATCCCTATGTACCCCTAATCTGCTGCCCCTAACACCGCTGACCCCTATATTATATTTATTAACCCCTAATCTGATGCCCCCAACGTCGCCTCCACCTACCTACACTTATTAACCCCTAATCTGCCGACCGGATCTCGCCGCTACTATAATAAATGTATTAACCCCTAATCCGCCTCACTCCCGCCTCAATAACCCTATAATAAATAGTATTAACCCCTAATCTGCCCTCCCTAACATCGCCGACACCTAACTTCAAGTATTAAACCCTAATCTGCCGACCGGAGCTCACCTCTACTCTAATAAAAATTTTAACCCCTAAAGCTAATTCTAACCCTAACACCCCCCTAAGTTAAATATAATTTTATTCTAACGAAATAAATTAACTCTTATTAAATAAATTATTCCTATTTAAATCTAAATACTTACCTGTAAAATAAACCCTAATATAGCTACAATATAAATTATAATTATATTGTAGCTATTTTAGGATTAATATTTATTTTACAGGCAACTTTGTATTTATTTTAACCAGGTACAATAGCTATTAAATAGTTAATAACTATTTAATAGTTACCTAGTTAAAATAATTACAAATTACCTGTAAAATAAATCCTAACCTAAGTTACAATTAAACCTAACACTACACTATCAATAAATAAATTAAATAAACTACCTACAATTATCTACAATTGAACCTAACACTACACTATCAATAAATTAATTAAATACAATACCTACAAATAAATACAATGAAATAAACTAACTAAAGTACAAAAATAGAAAAGAACTAAGTTACAAAAAATAAAAAAATATTTACAAACATTAGAAAAATATTACAACAATTTTAAACTAATTACACCTACTCTAAGCCCCCTAATAAAATAACAAAGACCCCCAAAATAAAAAAAATGCCCTATCCTATTCTAAATTAAAAAAAGTTCAAAGCTCTTTTACCTTACCAGCCCTGAAAAGGGCCATTTGCGGGGCATGCCCCAAATAATTCAGCTCTTTTGCCTGTAAAAGAAAACATACAATACCCCCCCCCCAACATTACAACCCACATACCCCTAATCTAACCCAAACCCCCCTTAAATAAACCTAACGCTAAGCCCCTGAAGATCTTCCTACCTTATCTTCACCATGCCAGGTTCACCGATCCGTCCACCGAAGTCTTGATCCAAGCCTCCGAAATCTTGATCCAAGCCCAAGCGGGGGCTGAAGAGTGACGTCCATCCTCCGGCAGAAGTCTTGATCCAAGCGGGCAGAAGAGGACATCCGGACCGGCAAACATCTTCATCCAAGCCGCATCTTCTATGTTCTTCAATCCGATGACGACTGGCTGATCTTCAAGACCTCCAGAGCGGATCCATCCATCTTCACCTACGACTTCCCGACGAATGACGGTTCCTTTAAGGGACGTCATCCAAGATGGCGTCCCTCGAATTCCGATTGGCTGATATGATTCTATCAGCCAATCGGAATTAAGGTAGGAAAATTCTGATTGGCTGATGGAATCAGCCAATCAGATTCAAGTTCATTCCGATTGGCTGATCCAATCAGCCAATCAGATTGAGATCGCATTCTATTGGCTGATCGGAACAGCTAATAGAATGCGATCTCAATCTGATTGGCTGATTGGATCAGCCAATCGGAATGAACTTGAATCTGATGGAATCTTCTGATCTGATGGAATCAGCCAATCAGAATTTTCCTACCTTAATTCCGATTGGCTGATAGAATCCTATCAGCCAATCGGAATTCGACGGACGCCATCTTGGATGACATCATTTAAACGAACCGTCATTCGGCGAGTAGGCATCGGTAGAAGAGGATGGATCCGCGTTGGCTGGAAGATGATGGCTCCGGAAGAAAGAAGATTGAAGATGCCGCTTCATAGAAGACTTCATCCTGATGATGGACTTCTTCAGCGCCCGCTTGGATCAAGACTTCAGCCCGATGATGGACTTCTTCAGCCGCCGCTTGGATCTAGACTTCAGGCGGAGGATGGACATCACTCTTCAGCCCCCCCTTGGGCTTGGATGAAGATTTCGGAGGGTCTTCTGGACAGATCGGGACCCGGTGTGGTGAAGACAAGGTAGGGAGATCTTCAGGGGCTTAGTGTTAGGTTTATTTAAGGGGGGTTTGGGTTAGATTAGGGGTATGTGGGTGGTGAGTTGGGGGGGTATTGTATGTTTTTTTTTTACAGGCAAAAGAGCTGAATTCTTTGGGGCATGCCCCGCAAAGGGTCCTTTTCAGGACTGGTAAGGTAAAAGAGCTTTTCTATTTTAATTTTAGAATAGGGTAGGGCATTTTTTTATTTTGGGGGTCTTTGTTATTTTATTAGGGGGCTTAGAGTAGGTGTAATTAGTTTAAAATTGTTGTAATATTTTTCTAATGTTTGTAAATATTTTTTTATTTTTTGTAACTTAGTTCTTTTTTATTTTTTGTACTTTAGTTAGTTTATTTAAATGTATTTATTTGTAGGTATTGTATTTAATTAATTTATTGATAGTGTAGTGTTAGGTTTAATTGTAGATAATTGTAGGTAGTTTATTTAATTTATTTATTGATAGTGTAGTGTTAGGTTTAATTGTAACTGAGATGATTAAAACTTAAAAGTTTATTAAAATAGTAAAAACTGTTTTTACTGGTTTTACTATTTTAATAAACTTTTAAGTTTTAATCATCTCCTCATCTGCTGCCGACCTTTTTATCCCTTGATTCGATGACCTTTTTTGGAGCTGTTTTAGTCACTTTTTTAGCTGTTTGAGGTGTGGGACTGGTCACCGTTGGACTTCTTCACTGCTGACTGACTCCTGCTTAAGGCATCCCTGGACTCTCCCTGGTGAGACGAGGACCCGCCCTGTGATAACATCTATTGGTCTACCGGACGACGAGCGGTTCCGGATTGCTGGTTTTGCACATCTGTGCTTTACATCTCGTGAGTAGGATTCTTATGTCCTCTTTGCTTGATTTTCTATTTACCATCTGATCTGCACCATGTGGCGCCCTCTATTCTGATTTGTCTAGATTCCTTTCACTTGTGTTGTGGCGTGACACCATAGAGGAGCGGCCCTTCTGTCTGAAAATATCTCTTCTGGGACTAACCATCACTGATACTAAGGAATTTTCCATCTTATGCCATCCATTATTGGATTGATAGTTTGTATATCATAGATCATATATTGTATATTATTGCCTATTGTCATTTATTGACCTGTATATCTAACTTACTTACCAGTGCCTGTTTTTTACTCCTAGGCGCCTCTTATAAGTACTATAGTGACACCAGTTGTCACTAGAGTACTAGTCTGCCATTATTAGGTAAGTATTTAGATTTAAATAGGAATCATTTTTTTAATAAGAGTTAATTTATTTCGTTAGAATAAAATTATAATTAACTTAGGGGGGTGTTAGGGTTAGGGTTAGAATTAGCTTTAGGGGTTAAAAATTTTATTAGAGTAGCGGTGAGCTCCGGTCGGCAGATTAGGGGTTAATACTTGAAGTTAGGTGTCGGCGATGTTAGGGAGGGCAGATTAGGGGCTAATACTATTTATTATAGGGTTATTGAGGCGGAATAGGGGTTAATACATTTATTATAGTAGCGGCGAGATCCGGTCGGCAGATTAGGGGTTAATAAGTGTAGGTAGGTGGAGGCGACGTTGGGGGTGGCAGATTAGGGGTTAATAAATATAATATAGGGGTCGGCGGTGTTAGGGGCAGCAGATTAGGGGTACATAGGGATAATGTAGGTTGCGGCGGTGTACGGAGCGGCAGATTAGGGGTTAATAATAATAGAATAATCAAAGAGCAAAGCAAGTGTTCAGTATGAGGATTCCCAAAAGGGGTTATGGATAGTTTAAATATAACACCCTCATATTTCCAGGGAATCAGTCCCAGTAAAATCCGTATTTGTCAGGGACAGCAGTCAATGTACAGTACATACAAAAGTCCCAGCGTTGGTTCCTGGTGTTAAGCTCCGTACTTATCGGGTGATAGTGTAGATGCCACTCCAACCTAGTTGTCACGGGTGTCTAAGTGCAGAGGTCATAAACAGTCATTGTAGTGCTGTCCGGAAGATCTCTTACCCTCCACAAGACTTGGTGGGGTGCCTGGGCGCACTGCTGTACTTCTCCTCGGACTGGTGTGAAAACCCTTCCGTGGGGGTGCAGCGTGTGGGTCCTTCTTGGCGTGCTTGGAGATCCGGCTCTGGTAACGTGGTATGCTCTTGCACTCCCCGTGACGTCGCTAGGTGCACTGTGGGTATTGTAGTTCCGGGCAGACCCGGAAATCAACGCTGGTTAGGCTACTGGAGCAACAGATCAATGTGCGGTATATCCTCCGCTATAGAATAAAGTTCAAAAAAGGAAAAAAGTCTGTTGACTCAAAGTTGTTTGCTGAGAAAACTTGTTTATTGCAAAAATCCAAAACAAGTCTAAGTAAACAAAGTAAAGTACAAAGGGTCACAGTGAGGAACGCCTGACGCGTTTCGCGCATGCGTAGATGCGCTTCTTCAGAGGCTCTGAAGAAGCGCATCTACGCATGCGCGAAACGCGTCAGGCGTTCCTCACTGTGATCCTTTGTACTTTACTTTGTTTACTTAGACTTGTTTTGGATTTTTGCAATAAACAAGTTTTCTCAGCAAACAACTTTGAGTCAACAGACTTTTTTCCTTTTTTGAACGTTAATAATAATATGCAGGTGTCAGCGATAGCGGGGGCGGCAGATTAGGGGTTAATAAATATTATGTAGGGGTCGGCGGTGTTAGGGGCAGCAGATTAGGGGTTCATAGGGATAACGTAGGTGGCAGCGGTGTGTGGTCGGCAGATTAGGGGTTAAAAAATTTAATAGAGTGGCGGCGATGTGGGGGGACCTCAGTTTAGGGGTACATAGGTAGTTTATGGGTGTTAGTGTACTTTAGAGCACAGTAGTTAAGAGCTTTATAAACCGGCGTTAGCCCAGAAAGCTCTTAACTACTGACTTTTTTCTGCGGCTGGAGTTTTGTCGTTAGATTTCTAACGCTCACTTCAGCCAAGACTCTAAATACCAGCGTTAGAAAGATCCCATTGAAAAGATAGGATACGCAAATGGCGTAGGGGGATATGCGGTATGGAAAAGTCGCGGCTGCAAAGTGAGCGTTAGACCCTTTCCTGACTGACTCCAAATACCAGCGGGCGGTAAAAACCAGCGTTAGGAGCCTCTAACGCTGGTTTTGACGGCTACCGCCCAACTCTAAATCTAGGCCTAAGACAATTCCACTTTATGTAGTTTCTTCTAAGATTAAAGGGACATAAAATTGCAATAAGAAAAAATTCTCCAACATTAGACCATTTTCTTAAAGGGACATTAAACACTTTGAGATGTTAATATAAAATCATAAATCATATAAAGAAAAGAAAAAACTCTGCAATTTCATTATTTATTTTGTCCCATTTTTATGTAATTCCATTCTGATATTGTGAGCTTTTCAATTCCTGTTAGAAATGGAAATGCATTACACTGTTCTATTCCGCACAGCCATTGGCTGCACACTCTAGTGACCTATTTATTACTGTCCCTAATTGGCCACAGCAGAGACGGTAACATGGCAGCGCACCTTGGTTTATAGACACTAAAACTTATTTTGTCAATATTTAAAAAGCTAATAAAACCTAAAAAAATTACATCTACATGTTATTCTCAGACTAATATTTTCTTTTAATGCATCATTCTGTCTAGCATTTATTTAGTGTTAAATGTCCCTTTAATGTGGTTTTATGTCCCTTTAAAGAGTTCCAGTAAAAAAGGAATCCCCTCTGTTTGAATGACATAGTCTGTATGGTCTGTAGAGTTGATGGAGAAATGTAGTTGACCCTAAATGCTATGCAAAATAAAAAAAGAGTACCTTGCTAATTGGAACAGACTGATAATTCCCTTAAAGCTTAAAGGACAGTCAACGCCACAATTTTTGCTGTTTAAAAAGATAGATAATCCCTTTATTACCCAGTTTTGTATAACCAACACGTTATATTAATACACATTTTACCTTTGTGATTACCTTGTATGTAAGCCTCTGCAAACTGCCCCCTTATTTCAGTTTGTTTGACAGACTTGCATTTTAGCCAATCAGTGCTCACTGCTAGGTAACTTCACGTGTGTGAGCTCAATGTTATCTATATGAAACACATGAACTAATGCCCTCTAGTGGTTAAAAACTGTCAGATTAGAGGCGGCATTCAAGGTGTAATAAATTAGCATATGAAACTCCTAGGTTTAGTTTTCAACTAAGAATAGCAAGAGAGCAAAGCAAAATTGGTGATAAAAGTAAATTTAAGTTGTTTAAAATTACATTCCCTATTTGAATCATGAAAGTTTATTTTGGACTTGACTGTCCCTTTAAAGGGACAGTCTAGTCAAAATTAAATTTTCATGATTCAGATAGGGCATGCAATTGTTAACAACTTTCCAATTTACTTTTATCATCAAATTAGCTTTGTTTCCTTGGTGGTATTTTTAAAAAGCTAAACCTAGGTAGCCTCAAACTGATTTCTAAACCGTTGAAAACCGCCTCTTAGCTCAGAGCATTTTGAAAGTTTTTCACAGTTAGACAGTGTGTCATATAGATAACATTGTGCTCACTCCTGTGGAGTTATTTAGGAGTCTGCACAGGTTGGCTAAACTGCATGTCTGTCAAAAGCACTGAGATAAGGGGGCAGTCTGCAGAGGCTTAGATACAATGTAATCACAGAGGTAAAAAGTATATTAATATAAACGTGTTGGTTATGCAAAACTGGGGAATGGGTAATAAAGGGATTATCTACATTTTTAAACAATAACAATTCTGGTGTAGACTGTACCTTTAAGTACGTTTGTTTTTTGAGCATATGTAGGGGAAGTAGGTCTATCTGAGCACAAAAATGCAAGAGTAACAGGAAGTTTAGAGATCACACATATAAAGCCAACAGACAGGTTCTACTGAGTATACATATGAATAAATAATTTCCCTGTTACCTTATGGACGTGTGGCAATAGTTTTTTAAAACATGGCTATGCATGGTAATATGTACCTCACTATGTTTAGATGAGGGCAATGGATTCTTGTACCATGAGTAGGTAAAGGTAATGGATATTCATGAAGGAACAATGGGACCCTTATTACATGAGTAGGTGGGGCATCTTATAATATGTATGAAGGGGTATGATCCCTCATACTATGAAAAAAGGGGTTGTTGCCATATTGGTCCCATAGAGAATGTTTATTTAGTGGATTTAGTGGATTAGTGCGGTACCTCTTAATAGACCAACAAAATCAAGGTTTTTTTATTCCATAAGATTTCAAAACCTCACATCTGAAGAAGAAACTTGCGAGGTCTTCAAAGCTTATGGAATAAAAAAACCTTGGTCCATTAAAAGGTATCATACTATGAAAAATGAGACCCTCATTATATGGGCATGTAGGGCAATGAGATGCTCATAACATGGGTATAAAAAAGTAAGGAATTTTTCATATCAAGGGCATGTAGGGCAATAGATCCTTCAGAACATGGGCATGCAGGGTAGTAGGATACTCATAACATGGGAATGTAACGGTAATGTAACTATGGAAAATATTTTAAAGGGATATTTAAGTCAAAATTCAACTCTCATGATTCCCACACGATGTTAAACAACTTTCCAATTGACCCTCGTTATCTAAATGTGCACAATCTTTTTATATGCAAACTTTTTGAGGCACCAGCTCCTACTAAGCATGTGCAAGATTCACAGGATATACGTACATGTATTTTGCGATTGGCTGATAGCTGTCACATGATGCATTAGGGAGGAAATGTAACTAACTTTAATATTTGTCAGAAAAAATCCACTGCTCATTTGAAAATGTTATACTAAGTGCTTTTGCATTGTCTTTTTATTATGCATTTATTGAACATGCAATTCTACTGTGTTTAGTTGCGGTAAATGCTGCAGCTAGTAATTATCCACTGAGCTGGTTCTACAAAAGGTAAAAAAATATAATCTGTTCTTCAAATAGGAGTAGAGGGGAGGTTACCTATGTGGTCCATACCAAATGAGTTATTTACAAAATAATACAAATTCATCCTCTCATAGTTCACCAAAATATAAACTATGCCTTTAAATTTTTTTTAAAAGCAATAACAATTTACCAGAAGAAAATTGAGGTATTAGAATGATAAATATTACATTAGATCTATCTGCTTGCATGAGCTATATCCATTTCTTTATCTGTTTAGGATTTGCCATTCAGAATTAGTCTGCCAACCGGTTTGAGAGGACGTTTCACTTACTGCCTGAATGATTTGATTTTTAGAAAGCAAAGTAAACAATATAAAGCCAAAAGAACTTAAGGGATCTATAAATCCTTTCAAAGTTATTTGGAGAGCTAAAAGAACAGATTTATATTTTACTGCCCCAGACATACTTTGCTTTATTTCAAGTTATTTTGTTTACAACATAAGACAAGTTTTTTTGTGCAGTGTCGGGATTATTGTGACAATTATGTGCCTCATCAGGAAAAGCTAATTTTGAAATTTCCTGCCCAAGGCTTTATTTTTCTCTTGCTACCAAGAAAAGCTGAACAAATGTGATGTATAAAATAGACTGAACAAAGCTGATTCTATTTATTTGGGAGTAACATAAAATTGCCTGATAACAACAATGTAAATATTATTCCAAATCGAATAGTAGCCCCTTAAAGCAGTTCCTAGATCAAGAGGTTTAACCTAAAATAAAAGGTCATGGTATTAGATAAAATAATAGAAAATATGTACAAAATGTAACCAAATTCTGCAGAATCACGTACACATATCTTTCTGCGTTTCTATTTTTCTTTCTTCCCCTGAGTTTTTTCCACAAATAATCCTTTTTTTCCCCCTTTCCTGGTCACCTTATTTCATTTTTCGCTTTTTAACCTTGTTTTCCATTTTAAAAGTGCAAAACGATAATGTTCAAATTTGTTGGAGCATTTTATTATTACATTAAACACCTTGGAATTACAAGACAAATCTTTTGTGTTGATATAGAATAACTAGCAGCCATGTCTTAAAGGGACAGTCTACTCCAAAATTTGTATTGTTTAAAAAGATAGATGATCCCTTTATTACCCATTCCCCAGTTTTGCATAACCAACACAGTTATATTACTATACATTTTTCCTCTGCGATTACCTTGTATCTAAGCCTCTGCAGACTGCCCCCTTATTTCAATTCTTTTGATACACTTGCATTTTAGTCAATTAATGCTGATTCATAAATAACTTCACAGGAGTGAGCGCAATGTATCTATATGGCATACATGAGCTAGCGCTGTCTAGTTTTGACAAACTGTCAAAATGCACTGAGATAGGAGGTGGATAAGGGCTTAGAAATTAGCATATGAGTCTACCTATGTTTAGCTTTCAACAAAGAATACCAAGAAAAACATAATTTATGTAAGAACTTACCTGATACATTCATTTCTTTCATAATGGCAAGAGTCCATGAGCTAGTGACGTATGGGATATACATTCCTAACAGGAGGGGCAAAGTTCCCCAAACCTCAAAATGCCTTCAGTTTAACGTATAGCCAAGTAGTGAGGTGTAAAAAGGAGTAAAAAAAGCTTACAAAAAAAGGGAAACTGGAAAATAATATTGTGCTTATATACAAAAAAATATAACCACCAAAAACAGGGTGGGCCTCATGGACTCTTGCCATTATGAAAGAAATGAATTTATCAGGTAAGTTCTTACATAAATTATGTTTTCTTTCATGTAAATGGCAAGAGTCAATGAGCTAGTGACGTATGGAATAAAATACCCAAGATGTGGAAGTCCACAGAAGAGTCACTAGAGAGGGAGGGATAAAATAAAAACAGCTATTTCCGCTGAGAAATTAAATCCAAAAAATAAGTTATTCTTATAAACAGAAGAATCAAACTGAGACAGCTGCCTGAAGAACTTTCTACCAAAGACTGCTTCAGAAGAAGCAAATACATCAAAATGGTAAAATTTGGTAAATGTATGCAAAGAAGATCAAGTTGCTGCTTTGCAAATCTGATCAACTGAAGCTTCATTCTTAAAAGCCCAAGAAGTGGCAACTGATCTAGAATGAGCTGTAATTCTCTGAGGCAGAGACTGTCCAGCCTCCAAATAAGCCTTTTAAATCAAAAGTTTTAACCAAGATGCCAAAGAAATGGCAGAGGCTTTCTGACCTTTCCTAGAACCAGAAAAGACAACAAATAGACTAGAAGTCTTCCTGAAATCCTTAGTAGCCTCAACATAGTATTTCAAAGCCCTTACCACATCCAAAGAGTGTAACGCTTTTTCAAGCAAATTCTTATGATTTGGAAACAAGGAAGGAACAACAATTTCCCTACTAAAGTTGTTAGAATTCACAACCTTAGGAAGAAATTTAAACAAAGTCCGCAAATTAGCTTTATCCTGATGGAAAATCAGAAAAGGAGACTCACAAGAGAGAGCAGACAATTCAGAAACTCTTCTAGCAGGAGAGATAGCCAAAAGAAACAATACTTTCCAACAAAGTGATTTAATATCCAAAGAATGCATAGGCTCAAAAGGAGGAGCCTGCAAAACCTTCAAAACCAAATTAAGACTCCATGGAGGAGAAAAAGACTTAATAACAGGCTTGATACGGACCAAAGCCTGAACAAATGTGATACCAGGACTCTGTTAAGAGTTGGGAATTAGGTTCAAGTTCCACTCAGTCTCACAAAATAGCGGAATTAATAAAATAATCCCTGTTCTGCTCATAGACTGAGGGCCCAAAAGGGAATAGCAGCAATGTGTTGCAGAGATTGCAAACTGTCTCTTTAAATATTGGTGCTTTGAGCTGTAACCACTCCAAATAGCAAAGTATAACAATCACTCCCAGTGTAGCAAAGTTATCAACAGACAGGATAAAATAAATCAATCACACTCAATATTGCAGATTATTTGTATTCCAGTTAATATGGATATCAGGAACAATGGTGCAGTCTCTTTCTATACAGATGCAGCAAGTTCAGGAATAATTACAAGAATGTCTAGAGAATGCAGGCAATATATAAATCAAGTCTTGCAAGGCAAAATGTGCAGGGTTTTGGAGAACAAGTTTAAAGTAATCTCACCTCAGGAGTTCCAGTCCGTTTTGCAGCTACAGTGTGAGAACAAGTTTAAAGTAATCTCACCTCAGGAGTTCCAGTCCGTTTTGCAGCTGCAGTGTGTTGAGAGCCAGAGAGAGGTGCTGTGAAATCCGTTTCTGTGTAACAGCTTGCAGACTGAGTCAGGAAGTGCTGGAGAGCAGGAGGAGGTGCCAGTAAGGAAGGTAAGACTTACGATTACAGCAGGGTATCCAGGAATATGCCTGTGAAAGGAGAGGTAAAGTTTACCTTAACAGAAGCTTCTTACTTCAAACTGCCAGGGCAGAGAGAGCTTAATGTTGCAGCAGTAGTTGTTTCCAGATTACAGCTGACAGGGAGAGATGGTAAATAAAGTGGAGGCTTAGCTGAACTACTTAGACAGTAGTTAATGTGATCCGGTTATCAGAAGACAATACTAAGCAAAGAGAAGTTGGGGGAGGAGACTTTTATAGGGTTCAGAGGCAGGATTTAAAGGGATATACATGACAACAAAACAGTGAATATCAGGAAGTTTAGCAATCTTTCTATGAAATAAAACAGAAAGAGCAGAGGTTTGTCCCTTCAAAGTACTTGCAGACAAACCTTTATCCAAACCGTCCTGAAGAAACTGTAAAATTCTAGGAATTCTAAAAGAATGCCAAGAGAATTTATGAGAAGAACACCATGAAATATAGGTTTTCCAAACTCGATAATAATTCTTCCTTGAAACAGACTTACGAGCCTATAACATAGTATTGATCACTGAGTCAGAGAAACCTCTATGACTAAGCACTAAACGTCCAATTTCCATACCTTCAAATTTAGAGATTTGAGATCCTGATGGAAAAACGGCCCTTGAGTCAGAAGGTCTGGCCTTAAAGGAAGTGACCAAGGTTGGCAACTGGACATCCGGACAAGATCCACATACTAAAACCTGTGAGGTTATGCTGGTGCTATCAGAAACACATGCAATTGTTCCATTATGATCTTGGAGATCACCCTTGGAAGAAGAACTAGAGGCAGAAAAATATAAGCAAGTTGGTAAGACCAAGGAACTGCTAACGCATCCACCATCTTCGCCTGAGAATCCCAGGGCCTGGAAAGGTATCTGGGAAGTTTCCTGTTTAGATGGGAAGCCATCAGATCTATTTCTGGAAGACCCCACATCTGTACAATCTGAAAAAACACATCTGGATGGAGAGACCACTCCCCGGATGCAAAGTCTGACGGCTGAGATAATCCGCTTCCCAATTGTCTACACCTGGGATATGAATCGCAGAAATTAGACAAGAGTTGGATTCCGCCCAAGAAAGTATCCGTGATACTTATTTCATTGCTAAAAGACTGTGTCCCTCCCTGATGATTGACATATGCCACAGTGGTGATATTGTCTTTCTGAAAGCGAATGAAAAGTTCTCTCTTTAATAGAGGCCAAGCCTGAAGAGGCCTGAAAATAGCATGGAGTTCTAAGATATTGATTGGTAACCTCGCCTCTAGAGGATTCCAAACCCCTTGTGCTGTCAGAGACCCCCAGACAGCTCCCCAACCTGAAAGACTTGCATCTGTAGAGACTACAGTCCAGAAAGAATGAACAAAAGAGGCCCCTTGAATAATACGATGATGGTCTAACCACCAAGTCAGAGACAGTAGAATGTTGGGATTTAAGAATATCAATTGTGATATCCGAGTATAATCACTGCACCATTGATTCAACATGCAAAGCTGCAGAGGTCTCATATGAAAACAAGCAAAGGGGATCGCGTCCGATACTGCAGTCATGAGACCTAAAACTTCCATGCACATAGCCACTGAAGGGAATGATCAAGACTGAAGGTTTTGGCAGGCTGAAACCAATTTCATTTGTCTCTTGTCTGTTAAAGACAGGGTCATGGACACTGAATCTATTTGGAAACCTAAAAAGGTGACTCTTGTCTGAGGAATCAAGAGACTCTTTGGTAAATTGATCCTCCAACCATGTCTTTGAAGAAACAACACTAGTTGATTTGTGCGAGATTCTGCTAAATGAAAAGATTGAGCCAGTACCAAGATATCGTCCAAATAAAGAAACACTGCAATATCCTGCTCTCTGATTACAGATAGAAGGGCACCGAGAACCTTCGAAAAGATTCTTGGAGCTGTCGCTAGGCCAAATGGAAGAGCAACAAATTGGCAATGCTTGTCTAGAAAAGAGAATCTCAGAAACCGATAATGATCTGGATGAATCAGAATGTGAAGATAAGCATCCTGTAGGTCTATTGCGGACATGTAATGACCTTGCTAAACAAAAGGCAGAATGGTCCTTATAGTCACTATCTTGAAAGTTGAGACCCTTACAAAACGATTAAAAAACCGCAGATCCAGAACTGGTCTGAATGAATTTTAATTCTTTGGGACAATTAATAGATTTGAATAAAAACCCAGACCCTGTTCCTGAAGCGGAACTGGTGTAATCACCCCTGAAAGCTCCAGATCGGAAACACACTTCAGAAAAGCCTGAGCTTTCACAGGATTTGTTGGAACATGATAGAGAAAGAATCTTCTCACAGGAGGTCTTATTCTGAAACTTATTTGATACCCTTGAGAAACAATGTTCTGAATCCACTGATTCTGAACAGAATCTGCCCAAATGTTTTTAAATCATTTTAATCTGCCCCCACCAGTTTAACTGGATTGAGGGCCGCCTTCATGCAGTCTTGGGGGCTGGCTTTGGCTTCTTATAAGGCTTGGATTTATTC
Source organism: Bombina bombina (assembly GCF_027579735.1). Taxonomy (NCBI): domain Eukaryota; kingdom Metazoa; phylum Chordata; class Amphibia; order Anura; family Bombinatoridae; genus Bombina; species Bombina bombina. The sequence goes on from NC_069506.1 coordinate 54,772,673, forward strand.
CAACTTAAAGATGGCTTCCAATTGGAGCCAGATTCCGTAGGGGAAGGAGTGGTTTTCTGTTCTCTATTCTGACGAAAGGAAGAAAACCAATTAGAAGATTTAGATTTACCCTTAGACTTTTTATCTTTGGGCAAAAAACTCCCTTCCCCCCAGTGATAGTGGAAATAATAGAATCCAACTGAGAACCAAATAAATGATTACCCTGGAAAGATAGAGATATTAATCTAGATTTAGATACCATGTCAGCATTCCATGATTTAAGCCATAAAAAAGCCATAAAAGCTCTTCTAGCCAGAATAGCTAAAGACATAGATTTAGCATTAATCTTGATTATATCAAAAATAGCATCACGTTTAAGCAAACGAACAATGCTAGACAAATCAGGATCTGTTTCCTGAGGTGCTAAGCTATTCCACCAAAAAGTTGATGCAGCCGCAACATCAGCCATAGAAATGGCAGGCCTGAGAATATAGCCAGAATGTAAATAAGCTTTCCTTAGACAAGATTCAATTTTCCTATCTAAAGGATCCTTAAAAGAAGTGCTATCTTACATCGGAATAGTGGTACGTTTGGCAAGAGTAGAAATAGCCCCATCAACCTTAGGGACTTTTTCCCAAAACTCCAAATTAGCCCCTGTTAAAGGATATAACTTCTTAAACCTAGAAGAAGGATTAAAAGAAGCACTAGGCTTAGACCATTCCTTAGCAATCACATCAGAAACCGCATCTGGAACAGGAAAAATCTCAGGAGTAATCACAGAAGGTTTAAAAACAGAATTTAAAAGTTTTCTAGTTTTGTTATCAAGAGGATCAGACTCCTCAATACCCAAAGTAACCAATACTTCTTTCAACAAAGACCAAATATATTCAATCTTAAAAAGATAAGAAGATTTATCAATTTCAATGACTGAAGTAGGATCTTCTGAAGCAGAGAGATCCTCTTCAGAGAAGGATATTTCAGTATGTTGTCGGCCATCACAAATTTCATCAGTTTTATGAGAAGTTTTAAAAGACCTTTTATGTTTATTTATAAGTGGAATAGCAGACATAGCCTTCTGTATTGCATCAGCAATATAATTTTTCATATCAAAAGGGATATCATGTACATTAGACATTGAGGGAACAACAGGTGCTGTACTAGTACTAATAGAAACATTATCAGCATGCAAAAGCTTATCATGCCAAATGTTACATAATATAGCCAGAGATATAATCTCAGCTTGCTTACAACAGATACACTTAGCTTTGGTAGAACTGTGTTCAGGCAGCATGGTTCCTACAGTAGCTTCTGAGACAGGATCAGACTGAGACATCTTGCAAAAGATAACATTTAAACAAAATATCCAATTTCCTCATATAGCAGTTTCAGGAATGAAAAAAAAATGCATATGCTAAATAATCAAAAAAGCATAGCCCTCTAGAACAAAGAGAGCAGGGCGCATAAAGGAAGTGGGGTAATATAACCAAAAAAATATTTGGAAATGATGCAACTCACGTCATAACAAGCGAGACTTCGCACCAAACAAACTAACGTCAATAAAGACGCAGGAAATGATGAAACTTGCGACACTATAGACGCAAATTTGCACCAAAAAAAATTTCACGCCAAAAATGACAAAATAAATAACAGCATTTTGTGCCCCCACGAGCCTAGATTTGCCCGCAAAATTTAAGGAAAAAACAAGTCAAATTGGAAAAAAAGAATAAATCCTAGGTAAGAAAATTTTAAAAAATAACTTCCAAAAACATGATTCTCATACTGAAACTGATAGACTGCAAAGGGAAATACACATACACCTGACTCATGGCAAATATAAGCAATACATATATTTAAAACTTTATATTAATACATAAAGCGCCAAACCATTGCGGAGAGTGTCTTAAATAATGATACATACTTACCGAAAGACACCCATCCACATATAACAGACAGCCAAACCAGTACTGAAAACTATCAGCAGAGGTAATGGTAGAAGAGTATATCGTCAATCTGAAAATGAATCCCTACGACCGATAACAGAGAACCCTTGAAAAGATTTCCCATAAGTGAAACCATAAAAATCAACAGGCGATACTCTCTTCACATCCCTCTAACAAACACTGTACTCTGAGAGGAATTAGTCTTCAGAATGGTTAGAAGCGCTTATCATAGAAGAAATCATAAAAATCAAGCGCAAACTTACTTCGCCACCTCCATAGGAGGAAATGTTTGTAAAACTGAGTTGTGGGTGTGGTGAGGGGTGTATTTATAGGCATTTGATGTTTGGGAAACTTTGCCCCCTCCTGGTAGGAATGTATATCCCATACGTCACTAGCTCATGGACTCTTGCCAATTACATGAAAGAAATAAAGCAAATGTGATGATTAAAGTAAATTGGAGAGTTGTTTAATATTACATGTCCTAACTTAATTCATGAAAAGTTTAATTTTGACTAGACTGTCAATTTAACATTTTTAAAACAAATATACATTCTTTTTTATTGCAATTATTTTTCAATTGCCAAATTCCACCAATCATATACCTTATTTGGAGGAGCCAATTTTGGATTTAGTCTGCAGACAACAAGGCTATCCACCGACATAAAAATTTGTATCAAGTGCATTGCTTTGCAGTTGTTATCTGATAAACCTAATTAGGGACAGATATGTAGCAGGTTTATCCTTGAGAAGTCAGCAAGGTGCATTTCTAGTTCTGAGAATTAGAAATTGCTCAATTTTCAGAGCTAAATTACACCTAAAAGGGGGCAAAATAAATAATGAAAATATATTGAAAAGTTATTTCATAACACGAAACTAAACGTTTTACATACAAATTGCAAGGTGTTTACTTTCCCTTTAACCCTTGTACGACCTTAAGCCCTTAAGTATCCTGTACAACGATGCAGTCATGGGCTTCTCTCTGCCGTGATCTCGCTAAAAAGATTGCGCTATTTCTGCATGCCCCACGAGTGGGGCACTACAAAGCTTCAGTTGCAGAGTTACCGATGCAGAGAGGGCCATGGTGGTGCTGATCGTTGATGGGTAGGAGGATAAGGAGGGAGGTGGGTGGGCGGCCCATCGCTGGAGGGGGCGAAAGGAGGGCGGGTGGGACCGCTATGCCACACTACAGGCAAGGGAAACAAAAAAAAAAAAAGAGCCGCGGCAGTGAGAGGGAAGGAGGGACAATGAGGGGGATTCTATGTGGAATGTGTTGAGGAAAAGTAATCTGGGAGGGGGAGGGTGGGAGGGTAATGAGGGGGGCAGCTACAGAAGATTAAAAAAGTTAAAACTATAGCAAAGTGGGTACTGGCAGACATCTGCCAGTACCTAAGATGGTGGCTAATAGGTAGAGGGTGCAGGGTTAGAGAGCTGTTTGGGGGGGATCAGGGAGGTTGGGGGGTAAGGGGGGAATCCTACACTGCAGAAAATATATATTTATTTTAGTACTGGCAGTCTTTCTGCCAGTACTTAAGATGAGGGTGGGGGAGGGAAGAGAGCTATTTGAGAGGGATTGGGGGGTCGGAGGGGGGGATGTGTCAGGTGGGAGGATAACCTATACACTAAAGCTAAAATTAATCATACAAGCTACCTAATTAACCCCTTCACTGCTGGGCATAATACAAGTATGGTGCGCAACAGCATTTAGCGGCCTTCTAATTACCAAAAAGCAATGCCAAAGTCATATATTTCTGCTATTTCTGAACAAAGAAGATCACAGAGAAGCATTTACAACCATTTGTGCCATGATCGTAGAAGCTGCTTGTAAATAATTTTAGTGAGAAACCTAAAATTGTAAAGAATTTTGAAAACGTTTTTTTTATTTAATCGCATTTGGCAGTGAAATGATAGCATGGAATATACCAAAATGGGCCTAGATCAATACTTTGGGTTGCATTACACATGTTTTACATTTATTTGTTCTTCAAATTGAAAAAAATGTAATTTTTATTATTAAATATATATTTCTATATATACGTTATAATGTTAATGTAAAAATATATCTATACCTATATATCTATATATAGGAATAGATATATAGGTATAGGGATATATATATATATATATGTTTAAATCATTACCGTTAAAGTGATATGTGTAATTTTTCTTAGGCTATTTAAGTATTATAAAGTTCTAAATCTCACTCATATCTTTTTATGTATACAATAAAAATTCAAAATAAAACATCACCAAATTTTATGATTTCAAGGAACCAATATGGCCAACCCAACAACTAGAAACAGACAAACACGGAGCGCAAAAGGAAAAGAAAAAATATCATGGTGCAGTATATTCAATAAAAGTGTAATTTATTACATAAACAAAGACAAACAAACTCACAAGTGTGACCTCAATCAATATGAGGTATAGTATAGGCGTTAATGTAGGTACTACTACTACACACAGGAGCGCTCTTTGTGTCCCACAATCTAAATATGTCTGTAACACCAGACCTCAACTGTACACTGGGGGATATTCTAAAGACACGATTTTCCGCTCCAAGAGTAGGTCCCTTTTTCCTGGGTGGCACAGCCCGTATTGCCGGCAACGAATCCGAACCAAAACAGGAAGCACTAATATCACAGTACGTCTCAGTGGGCGTGGCCTTATGCATTTTGTGGGACTCCTCCCGCTTCATCAGATAGCCTCTGACGATCGTGGGACACAAAGAGCGCTCCTGTGTGTAGTAGAAGTACCTACACTAACGCCTATACTATACCTCATATTGATTGAGGTCACATTTGTGAGTTTGTTTGTCTTTGTTTATGTAATAAATCACACTTTTATTGAATATGCTGCACCATGATATTTTTTCTTTTCCTTTTGCGCTCCATGTTTGCCTGTTTCTAGTTGTTACGTTTTCACCTCTCACTGATATCACACCAGTGACCAAGAACGGAGCTGCATATCAAGGAGTACCATTTAATGGTTTTTGGACGAATTAGGACTGTGTCTACTACAAAGTAGGATCATTTGTATATGAATTTTATATGAAATATTATGAACTTTTTGATACAAACGTTTTATATATGCTTCTAATGTTTATGTGATTTTTTCATGTTGATATTGCTTTCTATATAGGTTTGTTTTTATTCACTTGCACCTTATGAATTTCTGATGGTCACACATTTATGAATTTTTTGATCTTTTAGGCTTTTTTTAGTCTGTGTTTAGATATATTAGAGTACCTGGCGCTTCTAACCCCTCTTTTTGTTTGTTTGTATGGCCAACCCAAAAATGAGTTAAATGTCTCAAACATTTAAACAAAAAAAAAAATCTAATTTGCATCAAATGTAATACAAAGATTAGAGAATCAATGATAAATTTTAAGTCACAAAATTTGCATTTTTACCTGAACAGCATAAGGGTTTGTCAGAAAAGGCTTGATTCGGCCAAAGACAATGCACTAATGTCTTATTTTATATAGAAACACACAAGAGTCTCCATATGTTTTCCGTCATAACTGCACCTTCTGATTTTGGATAGTGCATTGATTCATCTGTCTTTGAACAGTCAGCAGTCTATATTTTAAATAAGCTAACACTGCTGGGTAACAGGTGGTTGACTACTGTCGCAATGTGTTTGCAGCCCAACGCAGTTTAGAAAATTGCTATGGCAGCATTCGAGAATTGATACAACCAAAAATTCTAGATGTAAAGGCTGAGATCACATTGAGGATAATGGCCTTATATAAATATTGATGCAAATGGTAATAATGCATCAATTTAAATGTATGAATAAAGATTTATTTTCTTAAAGGGATACTAAACCTACATTTTTCTTTCATAATTCAGATAGATCATGCAATTTTAAGCACCTTTCTAATTTTGTCCTGTTTTTAATTTTTCTTCGTTCCCTTGATATTTTTATTTGAAAATGCTGGAATGTAAGGTAAGGAGCCAGCCCATTTTTGGTTCAGCACCTGGGTAGAGTTGCTGATTGGTTTGCTACATTTAGGAAGCGTTAGAAAGTTGCTTAAAATTGCATGCTCTATCTGAATCATGAAAGAAAAAAATGTGGGTTCAGTATCCCTTTAAGGAAATATTTTTTCATAAATATGAGACTTTATTTTGGGCATGAAATTTAAAGCAATTGCCCTGTTCTCAGTTTGAAAAACGGTTGTGTGTTAAATATGTCTGCTTATAGAGACATGAAACCCAAAATATTTCTTTCATGAGTCAGATAAAACAATTCTAAACAACGTTCCAATTTACTTATATTTTCTAATTTACTTAATTCTTTAAATATCCTTATGTGCAGCCACCAATAAGCAGCTACTGAACCTATTTAGATATGCTTTTCAAAATAGGATATAAAGAGAATGAAACAAATTAGATAATAGAATTTAATTGGAAAGTTGTTTAAAATTGCATGCTCTTTTTATATTATGAAAAAAATGGGTTTATGTCCCTTTAACAGTGCTATTTATTTCTCATGAAACAAATCTCCACAGTAAACACTCCAGAACCTTTTTGTCTGATGACATTGAAAAAGAAAAATAACAAATCAATTTTGCTGTATTTGCTTGCTCCATGACATGAAAAGCTCACAAACACTAAATATACCAAATAACTCAGCAAACATAATGTCACTAACTTGTGGCATTGTAAGAATCCCTAACCCAAATATCGATAAAAAAAAAAAAAAACTGTCTTCACTCTGTGGGCTTCCATCACAAAAGCTTGTTTGATGTTAGACAAAACTATTATGATAACTAATGCCTTCAAAATGTAACTGTCATGGTAACGTGTCACTCACTGATAATTACTGTTTTTACAACCGCTTTTGTAACCACAAGATTGTATTTTTTTCTGTGATCCTCACTGCAGCATGTTTCATTGAGATTAAAGTGCAATGTATCAAAGCAACTAGTAAGTCTGGAATAAAGTAAACCCCAAACAGTATAAAATAATGATTTGATCTGTTAAGATATAAAAACAGCACAGCTTCAACTCAAAAGTAACATTTATTTGCACAGCGAACTTTACTGTACTGTACATGTTGCACTTACATGAAATAAAATCACACTCTGCACAGGACTTGCACAATGTTATAAACGTCTCTGTAAAGTACTTGCCTCATGGCTTGTTTTTTTTTCTGTTTGGCGTGAGCCATCTAGTCATTTACTGCAATGTTGTTTGAGTGCCAGTGAATTCTACCTGAGCCGCAGAAGTCCTCTTGAGAAAGTTTGAATGCATAGCAGGCGAAACGCGTTGAGGCATTTTGTCCCTCCTAGGCTTCCATACTCTGGCAATCCGCTTTCTGCATCTCAAGTAGAATATTTCAGCACTCAAACAACAGTGCACTAAGCAACAAGATGGGCTCACGCCAAATAGAAAAACAAACAAACCCAATTTCCTCTATACTTCTTTTACAGTGTGAAAAAGATTATCCATAGTGTGATCTGCAGAAGACACTCAAAAACAGTGTGTCATTATATCTCACAGTGTGACTTGACAAAACAAAAGAAACCATTCAAATGAGGGCTAATACATTTTACATTGTCTAGGAAATAAAACATACAAGGAAATGTTTTGTGACCTTAAAGGGACAGTCAACACCAGAATTTTTGTTGTTTTAAAAGATAGATAATCCCTTTATTACCCATTCCCCAGTTTTGCATAACCAACACAGTTATATTAATATACTTTTTACCTCTGTGATTACATTGTATCTAAACATCTTCTGACAGCCCCCTGATCACATGACATTTTATTTATTATCTATTGACTTTTATTTTAGCCAATTAGTGCAGTGCCTGCCACAATTCACGGGCGTGCTCACAATGTTATCTATAGGGTTTACCTGAACTAGCTCTCCCCTGCTGTGAAAAGCAAATACAAAAGCATGTGATTAGAGGCGGCCTTCAAGGGCTTAGCAATTATCATATGAGCCTTCCTAGGTCTAACTTTCAACTAAGAATACCAAAAGAACAAAGCAAAATTGGTGATTAAAGTAAATTGGAAAGTTGTTGAAAATTGCATTCCCTATTTGAAACATGAAAGTTTTTTTTGGACTTAACTGTCCCTTTAATACTTAGCTCAGAGGGAAAAAAAAAAAAAAAGAGAGGCAATATAGCTGTATCATCTCATCAGCAACACTACTTCCTTAAAAGACCACTAAACACAGTGCAATTGCATAATCTATAAATGTGCAATAAAAGCAAAAGCACTTTGTTTGAATTTCAAATGAGTAGTCGATTTTTTATGTGAGAAATGTCAAAGTTAGTCACATTTTAGTTCCTAATGCATCATGTGACAGCCATAAGCCAATCACAAAATGTATATACTGGGTATTCTTGCACATGTTCAGTAGGAGCGGGTGCCTCAGAAAGTGTGCATATAACAAAGGATTGTGCAGAGATAATGGAAGTAAATTGGTAAGTTGTTTAAAATTGTGTGCTCTATCTGATTAATGAAAGTTTAATTTTGACTTGACTGTCCCTTTAAGTTGTAGCTAGCCAGCCCTAGTTGCTGCAGTCCACCGGGACAGTCTAGTCAAAAATAAACTTTCATGATTCAGATAAGGCATGCAATTTTATACAACTTTCCAGTTTACTTTTATTAACAATTTTGCTTTGTTCTCTTATTATTCTTAGTTGAAAGCTAAACCTAGGTAGGTTCATATGCTAATTTGTTAGCCCTTGAAGGCCACGTCCTATCTGAATGCATTTGAAAGTTTTTCACAACTAGAGGGCGTTAGTTCATGTGTGCCTTATAGCACTGATTGGCTAAAATACAAGTCTGTCAAAGGAATTGAAATAAGTGGGCAGTCTGCAGAGGCATAGCTACAAGGCAATCACAGAGCTTAAAAGTGTATTAATTAAACAGTGTTGGTTATGCATAACTAGGGAATGGGTAATAAAGGGATCTTTTTAAACAATAAAAATTCTGGTGTACACTACTCCTTTAAATATCAAAACAAATTTAATTTATTATATATATACTATAATGGAGTTAATAGTAATACCAATGTATAAATATTAATCTTTGCAATGCACTTTTTTTTAAAGGGACAATCTAGTCAAAATTACAGCCCTAGTTACTGCAGTCCACCGGGAAAGTCTAGTCAAAAATAAACTTTCATGATCAGGGCCGCCACTAGAAATTTTGGGGCCCCTGACTTAACCATTGATCAGGCCCCCTTCCCCTCCTTTGACGTGCAATTTTTGACCAAGTGACTAAAACGTATATTCACTTTATTCTTATGTGTCTATTTAAACTTGGAAATGTTGTAAATAGTAGGTAGTAACATACACACTCATACACTGAAACACATACATACACTCACACATAAGGATTCACATATAGACACTCTAGCAGACACGCAAAGAAACACACTCAGAAACAGACACCCAGGCACTCAGCACTTGTTTACATTGACCTGACAAGTAATAAGCTAAATTACAGTTTTGTAAAAAAAAAAAGATTTAGAAAACAAAATATGGAGTTCTGATTATATTTTTGTAAAGGAAGATGCCAACTAAATGATGACAACAGCATGCAGTGGCTGAAAGGAAGGGCCCTGAACTGCCTAAACAATAATTTAAATGTTAAATTGTGGATTGGTGACTTCCGGAAAGGTCTCGTTAGTCACAAAGTCTGTAGAAAGATGTGAATATTCAGTAGTAAGGTCAAAATGTCCTACAAAGGACCAGACAATGGACACACACACACAAACTCAAACTTGCACATACACCCAAGGAAACACCGACAGAGACAGCCTCAGAAAACACACAAAGACATACACACACAGAGAGACAACCACATAAAACACAGAAAGACATACATACACACACCCTCACTAAGACATCCACAGAAAACACACAGACATACACACACCCTCACAGAGACATCCACAGAAAACACAGACATACACACCCACCCTCACAGAGGCATCCAGAGAAAATACACAAAGACAAACAAACATACACACACCCTCACAGAGACATCCATAGAAAAAGCTCAGACATACACACCCACCCTCACAGAGAGACCCAGAGAAAAAAAATGCATACACACTCATAGAGACACAAACCAAAGCACAAAGACAAACACAGACACCCACAGAAACACTGACAGGAGGAAATATGTATGCACCTTGCATCCTCTAAATCAACAGTGTGTGATATGCATGATAAAAAAAAATCAGAAATTAAGAGATCACTTTTTAAAGAATCATATTTGTAAATGTGCAAACCAAAATAATTTTGTGAATTCAAAATTGTACATTAATGATCTGGGTAGATGGCTAGATGAAGAAAATAACTTTTAAAAGATTGACATATGTTTGTTTGATTTTTCCCCATTTTCCCCAACCAAGAGCACCACTTCAAATATAGTGTACAAATGTTCCCATCTGTCAGCGGTACTTATGGAATTTGAAAATGCTGTACTCTATATGGTCTTGGTTAGGGTGACCATATTGCCGCTTTAAAAAGGGACAGATATGAAAAATACATATGCCAGGGCTGTTTAAAGAAATGTTTTGTATGAGAACCCTGACATATGTATTTTTCATATGTGTCCCTTTTTAAAGCGGCAATATGGTCACCCTAGTCTTGGTGGAACATAAGCTGTGGTACTCATACCATTAGATCTGGTTAAATGCAGGATTTAGGCTTGTTGGTATGTATTTCAAAATTAAGTCAGCTGTAGTGTAAACTGAACAGTTTTAATTTAACCTGTTTCATTTCAAACACTGAGCAATCTTAGTCTGAGAGTATAACATTTTATGCAGATGTAAAAATCTTAGATAAAATGCCTCCTTGCATCTGGAAAGTCCTTGCATAAAGGGGCAGTAAACTGTTATATATATATATATATATATATATATATATATATATATATATATATATATATATATATATATATATAAATATTTAAAAATGCATAGCTGCCAAAAGGGCAGTTACCATTTGTGTATTGAGGAGGAAACATTTCTGCATGGGTTTAAATATAGAATTTCTACAGCATTGTCAAATAATGATAAATACACTGCTGCTAAAAAAAAATGTGTTTTTATGGACCCCTGGCCCCACCATACAACTACTACCATACTGAAGTTACAATCCGAAATTGCACAAAGAAATAAAAAACATTTGCTAAGTAAGTCCAACCTCCTCTGCAAATGAAAGTGATCTGCCACCTGACTCAAACAAACACTGTACAAACTGATGTGCCAAGTCTGTCTCACATTGTGCATAGTGGTTTAGTGCACACTCAGAAATCCTCTCAAATGCTAATACTTTACTCCTTATAATAACATTTCCCATGCTCTGCTGTAGTACCCACTGGTGGCTGCCAAAATGTTATTTTTTTTTTTTTTTTTTTTAGTTCTTGCCTCATGGGGCCCCCCTGGCCCATTGGGCCCCTGACAGGAGTCACCCCTGTCACCCCCTGATGGCGGCCCTGTTCATGATTCAGATAGGACATGCAATTTTAAAGAACTTTCCAATTTACTTTTATCATCAATTTTGCTTTGTTCTTGTGGTATTCCTTGTTGAAAGCTAAACCTAGTATGCACATTTTTAAGCCCTTGAAGGCCGCCTCTTATCTCAGTGCATTTTGACAGTTTTTAAAGTTAAACAGTGCTAGTTCATGTGTGCCATTTAGATAACATTGTGTTATCTCCCATGGAGTTATTTATGACTAAGCACTGATTGGCTAAAATGCAAGTCTGTCAAAAGAACTGAAATAAGGGGGCAGTCTGCAGAGGCTTAGATACAAGGTAATCACAGAAGTAAAACGTGTATTAAAGGGATAGTCTAGTCAAAATTAAACTTTCAGGATTCATATAGAGCATGACATTTTAAGCAACTTTCTAATTTACTCCTATTATCAAATTTTCTTTGTTCTCTTGGTATCTTTATTTGAATGTAAGCTAAGGAGCCGGCCCATTTTTGGTTCAGCACCTGGGTAGTGCTTGCCTATTGGTGGATGTATTTAGACTCCAATCAGAAAGCGCTACCCAGATGCTGAACCGAAAATGGGCCGGCTCATATACTTACATTCTTGCTTTTTCAAATAAAGAGAACGAAGAAAATTTGATAATAGGAATAAATTATTTAATTATTTAAAGATTTTTGAAATTAGGATTTTTTTAAAATTAATTTATATAATAATATTCGCTTGCCAGTGTAAAAATTATTTTTTATAAATATAAATACATTCATTATTTGCTGTCTCTTTCTTAAAGCAATAATGTAAGCTTACAAGCCGGCCCGTCTTTGGATCAGCATCTGGGTTGCGCTTGCCGATTGGTGGCTAAATACAGCCATCAATCAGCAAGCTCTACCCAGGGTGCTGAACCAGAAATGGTCTGGCTCGTAAGCTTAGATTGCAGCTTTTTTAAATAAAGATACCAAGAGAACGAAGAAAAAATGATGATAATAGGAGTAAATTACAAAGTTGCTTAAAATTGCATGCTCTATTTGAATCATGAAAGAAAAAATGTGGGTTCAGTGCCCCTTTAAATATTACTTATTCCTGCTTTATCTCTTCTATTGCTCTGCATAGGGCACTGGACATGAACCCCCAACTCCCAAATTCAGAACAGCAAACATCTTTGAGGGTTCGTAAGCTATTGAAACAGTTTCTCCCTCTAAGCAAATGCCCAGTATTTACTATTATGTATGAGATAAAATAAAATCTACACTATGTAAGAGGTTTTAAGTGAGAAAGAATGATGGAAATTGCCATGTATGACTTAATTTTAAACTATCACTTTTGCAATCGGTTTTTCCCCTCAAACGCAGCAGCATTGAAATAGCATCTTCCTTAGTTTCTTGATATTATAGATATAATTCAACACTGTGCCTCAGGCAATGAAAAGGTTAAGTTGTTTGCCCCTATAATCTAAAAGAACAAAGTTATTTTATCATTGAATCCTTTAAAAACACTCTGACCATGAAGAAAACTCACAAAGAAATGCATTTTGCTCCATGCTGGAGAAGCAGTAACACTTTTGTTCTATTAAATGTGTTAATCTCTTGTAAATATTGTAACAGTAAAAAAAACGAAAAAACGAGAGAACACTGCATTTTTTTTTAATTTCTCATTTCCTAAGACAGCATTCAGCAAAGTTTAAGTCATAAACAATTAATTAAGATTAAATGCATAGAACCAGTATCGATGGAGCCAGATAGACACTAAACCTAACCATCCTACACACTGTTAAATTATTCATTTATGAGAAATATATATTCTGCCTCTTAAAGAGACAACAAAAAGTTCTGCTTCTTTCCTGGTTAAATTGCATAGAATATAACTTATTTTTTCCCTTTTAAAGTGATACATATTGTTTTGGCTTTTGTAGTGGTGATTGGTGCATAATTACTCATTTTTATTAGAGCATGGTCCTTTTTATATTGTGAAGTTTCAGCACAAGGTGCACCATGAAGTTACTGTTTGCATGAATGATCAAAGGACCATTATTCCTAAATTGAGCACTTACGTTTTTTTAAAGGGACACTGAACCCAAATTTTTTTCTTTCGTGATTCAGATAGAGCATGCAATTTTAAACAACTTTCTATTTTACTACTATTATCAATTTTTCTTTGCTCTCTTGCTTTCTTTATTTGAAATAGAAGGCATCTAAGCTATTTTTTTGGTTCAGACCATGGAAAGCTCTTGTTTATTGGTAGGTGAATTTATCCACCAATCAGCAAGAACAACACATGCATCTAAACTTACATTTTTGCATTTCAAATAAAGATACCAAGAGAATGAAAAGAATTTGAAAATAGGAGTAAATTAGAAAGTTGCTTAAAATGTCATGCTCTATCAGAATCACAATAGAAAAAAATTGGGTTCTGTGTTCCTTTAAGAATATTTAATAAAAACTTTCTACAATTAAATGAACAAAAAAAACTGCTCTAATATGTTTGATCTCTTTCCAGGCCCTTGTCATATACCATATCCCTTTAATTATGCCACAAAAACTTTTCATGATTAAAAGGGACAATGTACACTAGTTTTTATATAACTGTATGTAATAGACACTATTATAAAGAAGAATAGGCACAGATACTGAAATAAAAATCCAGTATAAAACCTTTTAAAAACTTACTTAGAAGCTCCAGTTTAGCACTGTTGATGAGGTTTAGCTGGGACATGCAGTGAAAGGGGCAGGGGAAACAAGAAGAGCAGACACTGTGGGGCTTGGTTAGAAGTCTGAAAATCAGCACAATGTTATTAAAAAATAAGCATAACTATACATTTTGACACAAACACTACCAGATGGCCTATATAAATGGATCATCAGTCTTAATATATAATAAATCCTTTATTTTTTATTTTTAGCATTTTCAAGTGTTTTATAATGCAAACTTGCAAGCGATAATCGTTTGCTTCAGGTCTCTAAATTTTAAAGGGGTATTTTGTATTACGAAAATACAATTTCTCTCTAAGCTCAAGATTTTTCCAGCCACTTCAATAACAAATTTGACTTCATCAAAAACAAAATCAGCTCTCAAGATACTACCAATCTCCCACCCCCTTAAAAGCTCACAGTCATCCAAAACCCAAATAGCCATAAATTTAGCTCTTTTGCACCAGTTACAGAGGAAGAAGTTTCTGCCCTTATACTGTCCTCCCATCTCACTACCTGTCCCCTCGACCTCATCCCCTCACAGCTACTACCCTCCCTCTCTTCTACCCTCACCCCTATACTCACACACATCTTCAACCTCTCCCTCAGCACTGGTATATTTCCCTCATCTCTAAAACATGCACTGGTCACACCTATCCTCAAAAAACCTTCCTTCAATCCAACCTCCCCATCCAACTACCATCCTATTTCCCTACTCCCTCTTGCCTCAAAGCTCCTTGAAAAGCTAGTATACGCACGTCTATCCCATTTCCTTACACCAAACTCTCTTCTTGGCCCACTGCAATCTGGTTTCCGTCCCCATCACTCCACAGAGACAGCAATTGTCAAGGTTACCAACAGCCTATTTACAGCAAAATCCAAAGGCCATTTCTCTCTGCTTATCCTTCTTGATCTGTCTGTAGCCTTTGACACTGTTGAGCACCCTCTTTTGCTCCAAACCCTCCAATCCTTCGGCATCTGCGACAAAGCTCTCTCATGGTTCTTTTCCTATCTATCTAACTGTACCTTTAGTGTAGCCTTCTCTAGAGCATCCTCTGCCCGTTACCACTTTTGTTGGGGTACCTCAAGGCTCTGTCCTTGGCCCCCTTCTCTTTTCAATCAACACGTCATCATTAGGTTCCTTAATAAAGTCCCATGAGTTTCAATACCATTTGTATGCCGATGACACCCAAATCTACCTCTCTGCACCAGACCTACCTCCTTCCTATTTTCTATGATTGTTGATAATTACATCATTACCCCTACCCCACATCCCTGATGTCTTGGGGTCACACTTGACTCAGATCTTTTTTTCACTCCTCACATTCAGTCCTTGGCTAAAGCCTGCCGCTTCCACCTTAAATACAGCTCTAAAATTAGACATTTCCTTACACAAGACACAATTAGGATTTTAATCCACTTTCTCATCCTTTCCCGCCTCGACTATTACAACTCTGTCCTCTCTGGTCTATCTAGCTGCCGCCTAGCTCCTTTACAATCCATAATGAATGCTTCTGCCAGGCTCATCTTCCTTACACATCACTCTTCATCTGCTGCACCTCTCTGCCAATCCCTTCACTGGCTTCTTCTTGCCTCCAGGATTAAACACAAAATTCTCACTCTGACATACAAAGCCCTCAACTGCACTGCTCCCCCCTACATTTCAGACCTTGTCTCCAGATACTCTCCCTCCTGTCCCCTTCGCTCTGCTCACGATTTCCTACTCTCCTCCACTCTTATTACTTCCTCACATTCCCGTTTATAGGACTTCTCCAGACTGACTCCCATCTTGTGGAACTCCCTGTCTCGCTCCATAAGACTCTCCCCTAGTTTTAACAGCTTTAAGCGCTCCTTAAAGACTCTACTATTCAGTGATGCATACAACCTACACTAACCATCCCTAACCCCATTGCTTTCCATTTGAACCCCTTAGAATGTAAACCTATGAGCCCAGCTGTTCGTAGATCGCCTTCATAAGAACCGACTACAACAGTGCAACTCTCGGCAGGGCCCACTACCCATAAAATCCCTATAAAAGTTATCTTGCATACCGCCTATGTTTATAGCGCTGAGGAATCTGTTGGCGCTCTACAAATATTTTATAATAATAACAAGATAACTTATTATAACAAAGGATACTTAGAAAAATATGTAACTGTAATCACAGAAATAAATTGGGATCATTTTTTAAATGTACAATCTAATTTATGAAGGTTTAATTTTGAATTCTATATTCCTTAAAGGGACACTGAACCCAAATTTTATCTTTTATAATTCAGATAGAGCATGCAATTTTAAGCAACTTTCTAATTTACTCCTAGTATCAATTTTTCTTCGTTCTCTTACTATCATTATTTGAAAAAGAAGGCATCTAAGCTTTTTTTTTTGGTTTCAGTACTCTGGACAGCACTTTTTTATTGGTGGATGAATTTATCCACCAATCATCAAGGACAACCCAGGTTGTTCACTAAAAATGGGCCGGCATCTAAACTTACATTCTTGCATTTCAAATAAAGATACCTAGAGAATGAATAAAATTTGATAATAGGAGTAAATTAGAAAGCTGCTTAAAATGTCATGCTCAATCTGAATCACGAAAGAAAGTTTTGGGGTACAGTGTCCCTTTAAAACAAATTACAATGTCACTTGTGCTGACATATTGTGCAGATTATATAGAAAAGCATAAAGGATTCATTAAACAAATTATTTCAAAGAAGAGTGAAATATCTTCAGAACTCTAAATGTAGCTTCTGAAGTAAGCTAACAGATTTGTTAGATTCATTTTTTGCCGTTTTTACAATACTTTTCAGCTTGTTTTGCTACACCTTGTTTTGTAAAAGTATAAGCACATCACTAGCAGCAAAAGGGTTAATGAATAATTCATGTGCTCAGAGACAAAAAGAAAAGCTGAGCTAGACCTAACCATCAGGAAAATGATGATTTAAATAATCAAGTTGCTATCTCTAAAGTCTGTTGTGGTTGTATTTTCCAAAAGTGCACTTATTTATTGTACATTAAACATTTTGTGGGTGTCTGCATTTCAGCTAGACAAGCTATTATGGTTTGTTTGTGTACCTGTGACAATAAAGTTTATTTGGAAGCTACAATGTTAAAGCTCAGTGTGGTTCACCTATGGTTAATGCCGTGAGCCCTGATGGATGAAGTTATAGTAAACAATCGGCAGATGTTATTTAAGCTAATAAGACAGCTGTTATGTAATAAATGTTTTCTCAAACACAAATTAAACATTATTTATTTTTTTCAAGATTGAGGAATTTTATTTATGTTGAAATGTATGACCTTTGTTACACTGATGATAAATGATGACAACTGTAATCAGAATTATATGAAGACAAAAATAGGAAATTCCCAAGAGAAGAATGTCAAAGTCATGATAAATGTAAGGTCAATAAAAATGGTTGAGAAAAGAGGGAGGAAAGAGGGATGGAAAGAGGGTGGGAGAGAGGGAAAGAAGGGGAGAGAGGGAAAGAAGGGAAGGGAGGGAAAGAAGGGAAGGGAGGGAAAGAAGGGAAGGGAGATAAAGGAAGGGAGGGGCATAGGGTGGGAGAAAGGAAGAAAAAAAAGGAAAGAAAAACAAAAGGCACAGAAAAGAAAGGAAACAAAGAACAAGGAAAGAAGAGGGAGGGAGTAAGGAGAAGGAAGAAGATGGAAGGACGGAAGGAAAGAGAAGGAAGGGGAAGGAAAGGAAAGGAAGGAAGGAAAGAAAAGAAAGGG
>NC_069506.1:54797974-54852974 GCF_027579735.1 Bombina bombina
AAGCAGTGGGTAGTGCTACTGATACAAGCCAGCAGCACTTTATTTTTTTTTAATAGGTTAAGTACAAAAGTACTTTTCCATTTGATTCCAGAAATTAACCAACTGACATGGACATTGCTTTATCACTATAGAATAGTGTAATACTGTAAATGTGAAGCCTTTTTTTAGAATAGAGTTGAATGCATTTGTTTGTTCGCTTGTTCGTTAAAGGAGCTGCTTGTTTTGAGTTTTCAAAGCAATGCAAAGAATACAGGAAAATTAGTGATTGTTTTTATAATTGCCTAAACATACTTTAAAAAAAAAGTTTTTAAATTTTAAATAGTTTAAAACATTTATTAAAAGACTAATTATCGATTGAAAATGTAGCGCTTTTGGATCTGAAGTATACGAGTCTTTTAGTGTGTCCCTATAAACGTCTATTATGTGAGGGAATTATTCTTACCCAAGCTATCCAACCAACATCACAATTAGTAGATATGTGCATGGCGAAAAAATTTGGTTCGGTTCGGATTGATTCAGATTTTTTCGAATTTCGGTTTGGATCGATTCGAATTCGGAAACATTTGAATCAATTCAGTTCGGATTCTTTTCGGATTCATTCGGATTCGAATAAATTTGGCTGGATTTGTTTTGATTCGGTTCAGTAATTCGGAATTTTCGGTAAGTGTTAGGTGGGATTAGACTAGTATTATGTACTGTATATTAGGTGTAACCCATAGCAGAGTGATATAACCTAATATACTGTACAATACTAGTGTAATCCATGGCCATCCGAATCTACCAAATAAATCCGAACTAATTCGGATTTATTCGGTAGATTCGGCACTATTTTAATTCGGAAATTCGGATCGATCCGAATCCCGAATTTTACGAATTCGGACAAATTTCCGAATCGATCCGAAACGAATCGAACATGTCTAACATATAAGCACGTCCTCATCCTCGGCTTTTGCTCAAGCGCTAATATACTACTTTCAACTTGTAATATACATTTGACAAACATCTTTGAATAAAAATTGCATTACCACTGATCATATTTATAAAGTAATTTTTTTAGAATGCATTTTATGCTTAAAGGGACATTAAACACTAAATAATTGCTAGATAGAATGATGCATTCAAAGAAAAGATTAGTCCATGACTAACATGTAGATGTATTTTTTAAAGTTTCATTAGTTGTTTAAAATGTGACAAAATAAGTGTAAAGTTTTAGTGTCTATAAAACACTGGGAGCTGCCATGTTGTAACTTGTGTTACCTTCTCTGCTGTGGCCAATCAGGGTCAGTTATACATAGGTCATTAGAGTGTGCAGCCAATGGTTGTGCTGGATTTAACAGTGTTCTGCACTTGCATTTCTAACATGAACTGAAACGCTCACAATTTCAGAATGGAATTACAGGCAAAGAGGACAAAATAAATAATGAAAGTATATTGCAGAGTTTTATTATATACACTTTATCATTTTATATTACCATCTCAAATTGGGGTTAGTATCCCTTTAAAGAGAGAAGCAAACCTTAAAGGGATACTAACCCCAATTTTTTTCTTTCATGATTCAAATAAAGCATGCAATTTTAAGCAACTTTCTAATTACTCCTATTATCAATGTTTCTTTGTTCTCATGTTATCTTGATTTGAAAAAGCAGTAATGAAAGGTTAGGAGTCGGACCATTTTTAGTTCAGCACCTGGGTAGCACTTGCTAATTGGTTTGCTACATTTAGCCACAAATTAGCAAGTGCTACCCAGGTGCTGAACAAAAAAATGGGCTGGCTCTAAAGCTTACAGTACTGCTTTTTTAAATCAAGATAGCATGAGAACAAATTAAAATTGATAATAGGAGTAAATTAGAAAGTTGCTTAAAATCTCATGCTCTATCGGAATCATGAAAGAAAAAAATTGGGTTTAGTATCCCTTTAAGTGTTTAGACAATTTTACAAACTTTATCATTCACTATAGTGAAGAAGAGATTAAAGGGACACTGAACCCAATTTTTTTTCTTTTGTGATTCACATAGAGCATGCAATTTCAAGCAACTTTCTAATTTACTCCTATTATCAAATTTACTTAATTCTCTTAGTATCTTTATTTGAAACACAAGAATGTAAGTTTAGAGGCCGCCCCATTTTTGTTGAACAACCTGGGTTGTTCTTGCTGATTGGTGGATAAAATTCACCCACCAAGAAACAAGTGCTGTCCAAGGTTCTAAACCTTGTCTGGCTCCTTAGCTTAGATGCCTTCTTTTTCAAATAAAGATAGCAAGAGAACGAATAAAAATTGATAATAGGAGTAAATTAGAAAGTTGCTTAAAATTGCATGCTCTATCTGAATCATGAAAGAAACAATTTGGGTTCAGTGTCTCTTTAAGTACATGCAACTGCAGATCTACTTAAAGGGATAGGAAACCGAAAATGTTTATTTCTTGATTATGATAGAACTCATTATTTTAAACCACTATCCAATGGAGCAAACCATTTTTACCAACTACCCAATATACTTCTGTTATCAAATTTGCTCCATTCTCTTGGTATTCTTTATTGAGGGAGCAGCAATATTGGTAGCTAGCTGTACACAATTGGTGAACCAATGACAAGAGGCATATGTGTGCAGCCACCAATCAGCAGCTAGCTCCCAGTAGTGAACTGGTGCTCCTAAGCCTACCTAGGTAAGCTTTTCATGAAAGGATATCAGGAAAACAAAACAACTAGATAATTGAAGCAAAATGGAGCATTGTTTCAAATTGCACGCTCTGTCTGAATCATGAAAGTTTAATTTTTACTTTATGGTCCATTTAATATAATTACAGTAACTTAGAGCTCCCTAGGGTAGATTAAGTAACAATCAAGATCTACAGCCTATACAGTCTTTTTTTTACAAAAGCTCACACACCCCTACATTCTTTAATATAACATAGAATGGAAAGTTTGGAATGAACCTTAGTGCAGTGGTGATGAACCCATGGCGCTCAAAACAAATGTGCTTGTATTGTAGTGCTTATTAAATTATTTTTCAAAAGAATCCATGTTAAATATCAGCAATTAAACTTTAATTGTTTATATGGATTTTAGAAAAAAGTGCCAACAACCCTTAAGTATTGTTTAGATGATTCTAGACAATTACCTTAAAGGGATATTAAACTGCTGGGCACAAAAACCCAAGAATGGTTACTACTTAATGTGCCATTTCTTTACCTCCTGTTGCTTCAGCTCTCTTTACAGCCGTGTTCCTATTTTAATAGCTTTAATACTCATATGCTAAATCACTTGAAACTGATGCAGTATAACTGTAAAAAGCTGACAGGAAAATATCACCTGAGCATCTCTATGTTAAAAAGGAAGATATTTTACCTCACAATCTCCTCAGCTCAGCAGAGTAAGTTCTGTGTAAAAAGTTATACTCAGCTGCTCCCAGCTGCAGGGGAAAAAAAATAAAAAATAAAGAAATGAATAGCAGCCAATCAGCATCAGCATTGCTGAGGTCATGAACTCTTACTGTGATCTCATGAGATTTGACTTAACTCTCATGAGAATTCATAGTAAACTTCCTTTACCTGATTGGTGAAATAAGATGAGAGTGCACGAGGCTCATCCTTTCGGCTGTCCCAGGACAGACATACTAATATGCTGCTTAGAAGTCCTTTACAATGGGATGTGGCTACTGAGAAACTTTTGAGGTAAAATATCTTTCTTTTTTACATAGAGATGTTCAGGTGATATTTTCTAGTCAGCTTTTTACAGCTATACTGCATCACTTTCAAGTGTTTAAACATTTGGGTATTATGGCCCTTTAAAGGTGCTAGATACTGAAGCCCCGCCTCTTTTGTATGGGGGGCTGCCATCTTGGAGCTCAGATATTTTCACTGCTTTTTTAATATGTTTTGTGTAACTGTAAAGCTGTGCAAAAATGCACAAATGTAAAGCTCACATGATGTATCATGCACATTAACCTGAAGCACATTATACAGCTGTTAAAAGTGGACAATATTACTGATATGTGAATGTGCACAGCTTCTGTCACAGGCTGTGAGTAAACCTGAGCTCCAAGATGGCAGCCTCCAGTACAAAGAGGCAAAGCTTCAGTATCTGGCACCTTTAAAGGGACATTCAAGTCAAAATAAACTTCTACAATTCAGAAAGAGCGTGCAGTTTTAAGACACTTTCCAATTTACTTCCACTATCAAATTTTGCACAGTCTTTTTATATTCACACTTTCTGAGGGAAAAAGATCCTACTGAGCATGTGCACAAGCTCACAGGGTATACGTATACTAGTCTGTGATTGGCTGATGTCTGTCACATGATACAGGGGGCCAGGTAAATTGTAAAAGAAAATAAATTTGACAGAAAAAAAACTACTGCTTTTGTAAAATTCAGAGTAGGTTATTATTGCATTGTCTTTTTATGATACACTTGTTGATTACGCAATTCAACTGCATTGAGTGGTCCTTTAAACCAGTGTTTCTCAACCGCGGTCCTCAAGTATCCCCAACAGGCCAGGTTTCCATTATGTGTATTAAAGTGTGTGAGTAGAAGATATATCAAATATGTCCATGAGGGGAAAGGATATTGCCCTAACCCACAGGGGGTGCTGGATGCAAATTACAAAGTAAATTAAATCAAAAGAAAAATAAGTAGCATCCCCAAAGCACTCAACAAAAGCAACAATATTATCTAGACAAAGCAAAGTCTCACCCCACCACTGTAGGGACAACATATTTAAACATAACTTTTAATAACACTTTAAAATATATTAACACACATTTAAAACAACATTAACTAGGTTAAAAGATATATAGGCAGGTAAGGTCAGATACCCGTAAATCCTAATAAGGCTATAATCCTATTAACCTCAGTCCAGTACAAAAAATAGCGCTGCAGAATCTGCTATACAAATAACCGATAATAATAATAATTATCCCCATTGATCTGTGTTACACGAATACAAAAGATCCCTTTCTATGGTTTACCGGTAACTCATAAGCCTCCTCTCAAGAGTATAATGGGATGGCGAACTACTAAGCTCACGTGTAACTACCAGAGCAATTATTTTAAAAAGCTGGGTATTCCCGTACTAGCCTGGGTAAAAAAACTAAATATTTGTTTCAAAAAACCATATTACCAAATAGGTGGAGGAGTATAAAAATCCTCAATCAGGACCAAACCCTGCCTGTAGTGCAGGTTTTCATTATAGCTGAACTAGAGCACAGGTAAAATAATCAGCTGATAGGTGAAAGCAGGTTTGTTACCATGGTTACTGATCAGCTGATTATTTCACCTGCGCTCTAGTTCAGCTATAATGAAAACCTGGCCTGTTGGGGTACTTGAAGACCAAGGTTAAAGGGACACTGAACCCAATTTTTTTTCTTTTGTGATTCAGACAGAGCAGGCAATTTTAAGCAACTTTCTAATTTACTCCTATTATCAATTTTGCTTCGTTATCTTGCTATCTTTATTTGAAAAAGAAGGTATCTAAGCTATTTTTTGGTTCAGTACCCTGGACAGCACTTGTTTATTGGTGGGTGAATTTATCCACCAATCAGCAAGAACAACCCAGGTTGTTCACCAAAAATGGGCCAGCATCTAAACTTACATGCTTGCTTTTCAAATAAAGATATTAAGAGAATGAAGAAAATTTGATAATAGGCGTAAATTAGAAAGTTGATTAAAATTGCATGCTCTATCTGAATCACGAAAGAAAAAAATTGGGTTCAGTGTCCCTTTAAGAAACACTGCTTTGTAAAGAGTTGCAGGGATAGGATGAAAAGCAATAATATTGCGAGTAGTTGATATTCTTTTGTAGTTGTGCACAGCAGTGTAATGTCCCTTTAAGTGATATGTTTATAAAACAAAGCTGTGTGCACAAACTTGCACAAATGTGGGCTGATACAGGTAAGTATTTGTCCATAGAAAAGTAACTTTCAGTAGTGACTGTGCTTCTATGTTTTCAATTTGTATCATACAATGATTTTGTAGGTAAAATGAAATCAGAGTAATAACACTCACAGACAAATCAATTTATTAATAAAAAGCTTAGATTTCTTCACTGCTTTCAACAACACAACGGTTTGAATGGAGTACATAGAGGTTTAGCTCTGAAAAGAATACTTTGTGTTCCAATTTTTTTTTTCATAAAGATGTTTGTACCTTGTTATGTAAAAAAAAATGAATAATTGCAGAGATTTTACAACCAACACTGAAAAAAAAATCCTGCACAAAACATGATATATTAATGAGTAAGCAATTTAGCACACATACTCACTAAACAGCTCCCGTTAGCTATTAAAATACTACTACTTCTGATTCATATTCATATTTTTTGTGTGTGTATTTTGTTTGTCAAATCTTAACCTTTAAGCTTTCACATTGATGATAAAAAGCCTTTTAGTAGAGATTATTCCTAATTGCTTCTAGTTTGAAATTCAACCCCTACAGAGAATTGCTTTAGATTTCATAGAATACATTAGAAAAAAAAATGAGTACCATTGATAAAAATAAAAAAGCATAATATTCCTAATAGCAAAGATAGCTTTTAATGCACCGTAACAACGTTAATTAAAGGGGATTCCTGCCCCTAGCAACAATGAAACTGTTTCCTACAGGACTGTGTTGAAAGAATTAATCAAATAGCTCTTGTGAAATTGCTTAGAAAAATAGATTTCTTGATCTTAGTTGTTACATTGTTTTGTTCTAACCAGTGAGTGAATAAAAGCCAACTTCTGTCTTGTACAAATTTAAGAAGGGCTCACATATATTATTGCACTGTAGTCACACACAATAGTTTTCACAAGGAAAGATTAAATGGACAGAACACACATTGAGATTATTAATATATTTAGTTCTATGTAGTGGCACTTTAATTAAAGTTTAGAAAGACGCTTATTTATTTTTTTAAATTACCTTTGCGTTATGGTAAACATAACGCTGATCCTCTGCCCGCATCTCCTGCTTTCATTAGCATATCGATGACGAGTTCGGCTTCCTCCAATCCTTGCTTGCCCCATGATGCCAAAGGGGGCACACAATGATTGGAGGAAGCCGAATTTGTCATCGATCTGCTAAAGAAAGCAGGAGCTGCAAGCGGAGGATCAGCGTTATGTTTATCATAACGCAAAGGTAAGATTTTTTTTAAAAAAAAGCGTCTTTGTAAAGGTTACAAAGAATGTGTGAATATAAAATTACTGTGCAAAATTTGATAATGGAATTAAATTGGAAAGTGTCTTAAAACTGCATGCTCTTTCTGAATCATAAAAGTTTATTTTGACTTGAGTGTCCCTTTAATAGTATGTGGATTTCAGAATTAAACTTTTATGGTCCAGTTTGACCATGCACAATTTTCAGAGACTTTCTAATTTACTTTTATTATCAGGTTAAAGGGATATGATGCCCTTTCTTTCATGATTAATATAGAGCAGACAAATTGACTTGGTTCTCTAGTAACCCTTTGTTGAAGAAGCAACAATACACTACTGAAAGATAGCTAAACCCATCAGGTGAGCCAATGACAAAATGCATATATGTGTAACCACCAAGCCTACCTAGCTATGCTTTCAAAAAAGTATATAAGGAGTATTAAGCAATTTATGTAATAGGAGTAAATTGGAAAGTTGCTTAGGATTCCAAGTTATATCTGAACTAACTTTGTTCTTTTAGTATTTTTTGTAAAAAAGCATACCTAGATAGGCTTTGGAGCAGCAGTGCACTACTGGGAGCTAGCTGGTTAAACACATATGTCTCTTGTCATTGACTCGGATGTGATCCGCTAGATCCCAGTAGAGCATTGCTTCAATAGTTAGCTAATAAGATACATAATAGTCAAATCGGAAATGTGCAGGAAAACATTTCAATATTGAAAATAAACTTTTACATTAGCAAAAATGCTTCTAGTAAAAGCTTTCACTGATTCAGAGTCTAATGCACATTTTCTGCTCATGCCGAGTGCACCCACAAACACTGTACCTGCTGAATATGGTTTGTATAAACACACAATTCAGTCATCTTTTATTGCACACAGCATCTGGCTGGCTTACTGAGCAGGCACACACATGTGGTTGCACTGGGCATGAACAGAAGAGGTGTATTTGCCCCTCAAACATTTAATAGCTTTTACTAGAAGCATTTTGCTAATATAATATACTGAAAAAATCATTGTATGCAAAAATTGAAATGCACTCATGCATATTTCAGTTTTGAATATTATGTTCCTTTAAATAGAAATTTATAATCACTTTCACAGAGGTTAAAGAAACATTTGGGAACTCGTTTTTTTTTTACCAATTGTATTTTAGTCTGCACAAAACTCTTATGTTTGAAACTGTTAGGCCACCTGACATATGTCATTGATAATACTCAAATATCTGTAGTTATTGCATGCAACAATATAAATATATAAAATACACTTTGCTATGTTTCAAAGGCCAACACAGAACCATAAAATAGACAGCCAATAGGACGAGAACATTACCAAAAAGTAATACATTGTTGCAGATGGCGCTGGTCTCTTAACAAGTGCAAAGTTAAATGTGTCTATTTAAAGGAATAGTTTAATCAAAATTAAACTGTCATGATTCAGATATAGCATTCAATTTTAAGCAACTTTCTAATTTACTCCTATTATCAATTTTCTTTGTTCTCTTGATATCTTTATTTGAATGTCAACTTAGGAGCTGTCCCATTTTGGTTCAGCACATTGGTAAGCGCTTGCTGATTGGTGACTACATTTAGACACCAATCAGAAAGTCTTACCCAGGTGCTAAACCAAAAATGGGCCATCTCCTATGCTTACATTCTTGCCTTTTCAAATAAAGATACCAAGAGAACGAAGAAAAAATTATAATAGGAGTAAATTAGAAAGTTGCTTAAAATTGCTGCTCTGAATCATGAAAGTTTAATTCTGACTTGACTACTGCTTTAAAGGGACCCTGAACCCAATGTTTTTCTTTCGTGATTCAGATAGAGCATGCAATTTTAAGCAACTTTCTAATTTACTTCTATTATCAATTTTTCTTCGTTCTCTTGCTATCTTTATTTGAAAAAGCATCTAAGCTTTTTTTTATTGGTTTAGGGCTCTGGACAGCACTTTTTTTTATCCACCAATCAGCAAGAACAACCCAGGTTGTTCACCAAAAATGGGCCGGCTTCTAAACTTACATTCTTGCATTTCAAATAAAGATACCAAGAGAATTAAGAAAATTTCATAATAGGAGTAAATTAGAAAGTTGCTTAAAATTCTCTCTTCTCAATTTTCTTTCAATATACAATTACAATGCCCAGGGGATATGAAACCCAACATTTTTAATTTGTGATTTTATATACAGCATTCAATTAAAAAAAAAACACTCTACAATTTGCTTCTATTATCTTATTTAAGTTCATTTGGTATCCTTTATTGAAAAGTATACCTAGGTAGGCGCAGGAGATGGGAGCTAGATGCTGATTGGTGGATGCACCGTGTTCTGCTAGTTCCTAGTAATGCATTTCTTTTCCTTCAATTAAGGATATCAAGAGAATGAAGCAAATTTGATAATATGTTTTGAATGACTTGTTATACCAGTAACAGAGTATTAAATGTATGAGAAATTGTTCCTTTAGGTTTATTTTTGCTTATTGAATAGCTGGTGTTGATCTTTGACACTGCAAATCATTAAATACCATGATCTTGCAGATAAATTAGATCTCCTTATTTAATACATTTCTATACACACAATTACATCCTTATCTTATTTGTCTGTATAACAAAAGCCCAGTACTTAGAGAGAGCAATTGAACATTGACATTGTGTTACTTATCTTTCCTACCCCCACTTGTCATTTGTTTTGCTAGCTTCAGGCTCGCTGGAAACAGGAGTTAAGAAGCAGCGCTAGCGGCCGATTGGCTGCAAATCTGCAGGAGGCGCATTGCACAAACAGTTCACTAGAACTGCTTGTGCAATGCTGAATGCCGACAGCGTATGTTGTCCACATTCAGCGATTCCAGGCATTGTTAAATCGGCCCCTATATATGTTGTCTGTGTTTGACAGCCTTTAAGTATTTCATTAACAATTCTAAATCATCCGATGCATTTTGAGATTCGCATTAATATAATAGATCTATATTTTACTTCTGACTTTTATTTGATTATCTACTCTTGCTTGTTTTGAAAAAAAAAGCTTGCTATAAGACAAATCAGAAAATATCACAACTCAAGAAAATAAGTTGCAAGCTACAGACGTATGAGTGTTCTATCTTTCATTTAACAGACTGATAAGTTGTCTGATGGCTAAGGAAATTTTCTTCTCCTTTTTGTCTGTTATTTTTCTTTTTTTTTTTTTCTAAATGATCTTTTGATCTCTCCAAAATTGAGCCTGCCAGCATCTATTCTGTCTTTTGAAACCTTCTGCACCCTACGGCTGCAAATCACAAGCCGCCATAGTCATGGGTCAGTGACCCTCTAAATGTTAAATGCTAATAGCTTTGGGGAAAAATGGCACACTTGTTGTCAGGCTGTGTAACACCTTTTGCACAAAGTTTGAAAATTAGTTTTAATACTTTTTTTTTAGCAACATAGTCTACAAGTATTGTATTAAAAAAAAAAAAATATATATATATATATTTTATTACAGAATTCATAAAATACTGAACCTTTTTTAACAAAGATTATGAACATTTATAATCCAGAACCCCTAAAAATTGCCAAAATGTCTAGCTGGCATGTACTGTCAATAAGTAATTTATATTGACCATTAAAACCTCTGCGTGATTCTTCTGTTGCAGAAAATCAAAATGGTTTTAGCAAGTAATATGCTGCATGATTTTGTCTGCTTGACACTTTCATTAGTAATAATCTGTATGTAAGATATCCAGTAGAGCATTACATGACATGGATTATAGACATTTGATGCAAGATATTGATTGGTGTTATGGCGGCTCTCTAATTAGACATATGAGGGTTGATATGCACTTAATCATTATACACATGAAACCTGTGTGTAAATACTAAAAAGTTATTTTTTGTTTGGTTGGTTTTTTACCACATACTGTAGGTATCTTATCTATTGAATTATTACCAGAAATTATATTGTTTTAGCTTCATGAAACAATTATAATTATAAAATGTAGGCTTTTTTTACAAAAACCTTATATATGCATACAACAAAAAGACAAAGGGGCAAAAGAAAATAAATAAATTGTAAGGGAATATATATAAAAAAAAAGCGGATTCACCATATTAACCAATCAGAAGAGTAGAACAGATGAATTTTAACAATAATCTTGGTAATCTGCCATTTCAAGTAGTGAACTTGATTAACCCAACAGTAATGTTGTTCGAAATAATTGTAATGTAAAACTACTATATGCTATAAAATTTTAATGATAGGCAACTATGAAAACACTTTGGGCTAGATTACAAGTGGAGCACTAATTTATGGCCCGCCCGTAAAAGGACAAAGTCGATAATTAATCAGCCATTACAAGAGACTGGCTATTGCTACCACGAGGTCGCAGTAGCAATTTGTGCTCCACAAATTAATCAGAGATCTCTGGTTAATTTTCCAAAAGTGCCCCAATTGGCCCCACAATAAAGTATATTTTACTTCTTTTTTTTTTTTAAATGTAGAAAGCAGCCTTTACATTGCGGTCTATATGGAACGTTGTGTGTTCTCTGTAAATATATATGCTTATATACATATATATATATTTATGTGTTAGGATGTGTATATACAAATATAACCACAAAATATATGTATATATTCATATACATATATATTTAACATTTGCTGTCCATCGACTTATCCCCTTCGCTGCTTAAGACACGACATGAGAAAAAGGCACCCATCGGAGCCAATGAAAGCGCGCTCTTGTGAGTGAAAAGCTTCCATGCAATGCGAACAAGACCTTGCGGCTAGCTTGTAATACCAGCGCACATTTGCAAAAACAATGTGATCTGCATGAAGACATGCTCTCAAGTTTACAATTTAAAGTACCATATACCATAGATGTTACAAATGTATCTTATTTAGATAGACATACTTGCTACATTCAATGGAGGAAGCCATCAATAGATGAAAACCTCACTTCCCAAGCCAAGTTATTCAGTGTTATCTCAGGACAGTGTGACTCTTTTTCAGAATGAAAGCATCAACTCAAATGAAAGGTTTTATAGAATCACTTATGAGCCATATCAGAATTAATACCTTTAACTACGAGCTCTCATAAATCTTGTCTGAAAGAGAAGGAAAAATAACTTTCAATTTGCAGTGAAAATATACAAAAATGACTTTATGCTGTAAATCTTTCTCTTTTTTTTTTTCTTTTTTTTTTTTTTTGGTTGCAAAGAGATATGTAAGACCCCTTGACCTTCCATGTAATATTCAACTTCATTATTTGAGCTGTCATGACAAGAGAGAGCTGTGATAGCTCTTTTTATTTTTTTGGCAGAGTGCATGTAAATCTCTTTCTCTAAGGAAATTGCCTAACTAGACTGAATGTTATTAATCTAAATTCTCAGTCAAATTGTTACACATCATAAATATGGAACAGTTTCTCATGCATATTTTGTATGTTTTTCTCTTCAAGAAAAATATAACAAATTTTACATACATAGGAAAAATAAAAAATAAAATAAAAATGTAATTTTACCATTATAAAGTGATTTCTTTGGATAATTTCCATATCCATACAGGGATATAGATTTTCATGTGTTTCAGAGCTAAACTGTTTTTAAACAGTTTTATACTGGATTTTTATATCAGTATTTGTGCATCTTATTCTTTATCGTAGCGTCTATTTCATGCAGTTATATGAAAATTGGTGTATACTGTCCCTTTAAGTTGCCAAGTGTTTGCACCTGGTAAAGCTAATTGGACTACGGCAAGAGAGTACTAAAATCCTTGTCGTCTTTGTAATGCCTTTTAGTTTATTTCCCAAAGGAAACGATCCTTCAACCCTTAAATTAAAGTTTTATTATTGGCATCATTAACTGATAAATGTATTTAAATGAGACAATAAACTGTTTTTTTCTAAGCCTCTTGTCTTACTTGCATGATACTGTACTTATATAGCCTCTATTTATAAACTTAAAGGGCCATAATACCCAAATGTTTAAACACTTGAAAGTGATGCAGCATAGCTGTAAAAAGCTGATTAGAAAATATCACCTGAACATCTCTATGTAAAAAAGAAAGATATTTTACCTCAAAAGTTCCTCAGTAGCCACCTCCCATTGTAAAGGATTTCTAAGCAGCATATTAGTGTGTCTGTCCCGGGACAACTGAAAGGATGAGCTTCGTGCACTCTCATATTATTTCACCAATCAGGTAAATGAAGCTTACTATGAAATCTCATGAGAGTTAAGTCAAATCTCATGAGATCACAGTAAGAGTTCATGACCTCAGCACTGATGCTGATTGGCTGCTGTTCATTTCTTCATTTTTTTAATTTTTTTACCTGCAGCTGGGAGCAGCTGAGTATTACTTTTTACACATAACTTACTCTGCTGAGCTGAGGAGATTGTGAGGTAAAATATCTTCCTTTTTTACATAAAGATGCTCAGGTGATATTTTCCTGTCAGCTTTTTACAGTTATACTGCATCAGTTTCAAGTGATTTAGCATATGAGTATTATGTCCCTTTAAAGGGACAGTCTAGTCAAATTTAAACTTTCATGATTCAGATAGGGCATGCAATTTTAAACAACTTTCCATTTCACTTTTATCATCACATTTGTTTTGTTCTCTTGGTATTCTTAATTGAAAGATACCACTAGGTAGCCTCATATGCTAATTTATTAGCCCTTGAAGGCTGCCTCTTATCTGAATGCATTTGACAGAGTTTCACAGCTAGAGGGCGTTAGTTCATGTGTTCCATATAGATAATGTGCTTACGCCTGTGGAGTTACATATGAGAGGGCACTGATGGGCTAAAATGCAAGTCTGGCAAAATAACTGAAATAAGGGGCCAGTCTGCCGAGGCTTAGATACAAGGTAATCCCAGAGGTAAAATGTATATTAATATAACTGTACACTGTCAGAAAAAAATTGCAAAAATTGTACCTTTAGAAGGACAACAGCTTGTCACTGGGGCAGTACCCTCAAAGGTACACCCACTGTACCCTTTAACATGGGTACATATTGGTACCCTTGCAGATTGTACCTTTCAAAGGCAAATATGTACCTTTGGTGACTAGATTGGACCTCAATGCTATGGTATAATAATGTACCCTTAAAAATTGTGCGAATTTTGCCTATTCAAGGTACTGCCCCAGTGACAAGCCCTTTGTACCTCACAATTTTATTATTATTCTTTATTTATAAAGCGCCAACAGATTCCGCAGCACTGCCCATGGGTACAAGGATAACAGTACAATGGAGAAACAATAAGATAAAAGACAAAATTTTAAAGACAAATACAGGGGGAATTGAGGGCCCTATTCCTGTGGGAACTTACAATCTAGATGCTGTTCCATCATATTTTATAATAATCAAATATGGATTTACCAACTGTGTTCTTGATCAGACGATATTACAATATCCTCAATAAAGTTTAATAAGTTTAGATAGTGAAACTACTACTGGAATTCCTGAAAGAACCAGGCTAAACTACCAGTTCCAAAAGGAGTTACTTTAAATGTTTTATTACACTCTGTACTAGAATCTAACAACACCCTAATTAACTTAGGGTGACATGCCACATAAAACATAAATATATACAAAACATATAGAAAACAACATAGTAATAAAATATAACTAACGAAAGGAAGGGGAATTCAGGGGAGGGATAAACGATAGAACTCACAACCATATATTGTATTTTCACTCTATGCAAAATATATGCAAATTAGTCTATTTCCCCAGTACACATTTTGGAGATGGAGATGTGTTACACATGTCAAGGAACTTTCAACCAATAGATGGCGCTATGGCGTGTTACACAATGTCCATGTATGTGACTGGGGAATGGTTACAATTTTATTTTATTTTTTAAAAACAGCTTCTTAAACAGCTCTTGTTTATTTTATAGAATTTAAAATGATTTTTTTTTTCTTTTTAATTTAAATTAATATATTTGCTTTATGTTTAAATGCATTAAAATGTTAAGTGCTTGTGTGCTATTTAGAACCAGCAACACAGTATCATTGTAGATATGGGTTGTTAATGTTAAGTATTTTATGTTGCCTTGCCCACATTTTGCATATTACTACTAACAACCATTGAACATTAATTATTTTGCTGTACAACATGTATGTTGCATTCATTTTTGGTGACTGTCAGTTATGTGTTCATTGAATAATTGAGGTGCATAAATTATATGGACTTGCTGGGTTTGGCAGCCTTGAACCACCCTTCCCCTTAAATCTTTTAGTCACACAAGTGATTGTACCTTTTGGGGGGATTAAATGGAACAGACATGGACCCTTTGACAGTTGGAAACATATTTGTACCTTATTTACCCCTAAATGGTACATATTAGCTCCTTAAGGTGTAATAATGATCCATTGAGGGTACAACCACAGTAGTTGTACCCTAAGTGTTTAGAAACGGACCCCAACTATACCCTTTTTTCTAACAGTGTAGTGGTTATGCAAAACTGAAGAATGGATAAAAAAGGGGTTATCTATCTTTTTAAACTGTAAACATTCTTGAGTAGACTGTCCCTTTAAGTCATATATACATTAACAAAAAAGTTAAATTGTCTTAATAAAATATCAGTTTCTCCAAGATATACCCATAAATCAAGTGTTTTATATTTAGGGCTGGTAGGATACAATTTCATTAAAGGCAACATGCAGGATATGTGCTCGGCTTTTACAGACCTAAACTTTTTCGGTACTGTGTGTACACTACTTAGCTTATGCAATCTTTACAGAGGACTTTTGTCATAAAGCATATTCTGCAATAATATATTTCTCTCCTTGCAGAGATAATTTTCTGTGATTTCAGAATACAGTTTGTAGTCAAATAAACTGTACACCACAATTTATTTACCAAATGTTTAATTAGTCGATTGTCATATGTATCTGTTTTATGCTATATAAAAAGAATTTGAATTTTGATCGCTATTTAGGTCTGTCTCTCCTTTTTATGACACAGTATGTGGAGTAATTAGCTGGAAATAAGTGTGTGCTGGCTATAATCTACTGGCAATTCTTTATTTGTATAAAATATAAGATTCTGTTTTTGAGTAAAATGTGTGTTAGTTTTTTGTTGTATCTTATATGCTGAAAATATGTAAAGCAGCTGGCACTCTACTGAGAAGCTGAGGATGGTCCAGGTACTGGTGCAAAAATTGCTCTTGGCAAAAAAGAGGGAAGTGAAAGAAAAAAGTGGAAAAACAATAGCTGAAAGAGTAGAGAAACGAAGAGAAAGTGGGCAGAAAAGCCATAAAGGGATAGAAGAGCCAATCAAAAGATATGAAGGGAGAGGGTGAGAGACATAAGAGATGGATATCTAGGGAGTGTAGAGAGTCTTTTTTGTACTATACTTTCCAATATATGTTCTGCATCTAATATGCAAATATTTCTGATATACCAAAAACAGTAAAACAAAAAAAAAGATTCTTAATAAAATATGAATTGTCATTAAGCTAGTTTTATTTTCTTCCGGACACACAGACATATAAATAACTATATGTATGCAAACTTTACTGAAGCATCAAGCAATGAGAACATATTCAGGGGTCCACATAAGAGAAATTGATAAGGAGCAAGAGATTTAAAATAGCCAATATATTCCACATGAAAAATATTGTCTAGTGGTTTTGTCCGTCCACCGGGCTTTTCCAGGGTAATTACCAGAGCTTTAGAATCCATTTTGGGAGTTGTACTTCATTAAGCCAATTTTCACTTGTGTACCCACAAGCCTAAAATATATTACTCTAATAATGGACTTTGTTTCTCTCTCTATATATGTCAAATTGTTAATTTGCATCATGCAGTGCTGAAAGTATAATTTCAATGAGAACTGATTATGTTTAATGTTATGAAACAGCGTTTTCATTAGATTTTCCTATCTGTTGCAAGCATTTTGCCTTTAGAATTCTTAATGTGCAAGGTCATGGAAGGATTATAAATGCAATCTTTAAAATACATTCCAGATTACACCCTAGTTAAATCTTAAATTCTTAAATGTTTCCCAATTAGAAGTAATTCCAGAATTAAAGCAGCATGTCATCTATAATATTAACTATATCAGTTCTTTAAGGATTTGACTTGTTACATTAAGAATGGTTTAAATATTTTCTACATAATAAAAAAAAGAGGGAGATCTGTGTTTGAAGTAAGTGATTTAGTGCAATATTGTTTTAGTTTGTCTTTTATAAATAATTACAGTTACCAAAATTTGCTGTCAATATAAAACTATAATATTTAAACGGGGAAGGAAAATACTAAATTAGACTGCATGACCCTAGCATAACATTTGTAAAATCTTTCCAATTGATGGATATCAACAAATAACACAGATTTTCAAACTATAGTGGTTTGTGTTGGGTAGGTGTAGTCTATTGGGACAGCGGTCTTGTAGTAGGGTCAGGGATGGTACAGTTAGGCTAAATTATTTTGTAGTTGCTATGGTTAAAGGGACAGAAAGCAGATTCATATTCTTATTTAAAAAGTCTAGTAATGCATAATGAAACAACTTTACAATACATGTTCATTATTTATTTTGCCCCCTTTTGTGTAATTTACCTCTGACAATTGAGCAATTTCTGATTCTCAGAAATTTAAATGCATACTGCTGCCTTCTCAAGGATAACTCTGCTATATATCGGTCCCTTGTTAGTTTTATCAGATAACAATTACAAATAAACATACTTTATACTAACATTATGACGTTGACTAGCCTTGCTGTCTGCAGATGAAAGCCCAGATTGGCTCATCCAAATAAGATAAATGGTGGGGTGGAGTTTGGCAATTGAAAAATAATTGCAGTAAACAGGATGTTAATTTGTTTTTAAAAAGTTTAGACTTTGCTGATATGTTATTCTATAGCAACACAACAGAAATATATTGTAATTACAAGTTGTTAACTGTCCTTTTAAAGCATTATTTCCTAACTCCAGCCCTCAGGACCCTTAGCAGGCCAGATATTTATTATATCTTAACTAGAGCACAAGTGAAATAACCTACTCACCCATCAGATGATTACTTCACCTTTCTTCTTGTTAAGATATAATGAATATCTGGCGTGTTAAAGGGACACTAAACCCAATTTTTTTATTTCATGATTCAAATAGAGCATGCAATTTTAAGCAACTTTCCATTTTACTCCTATTATCAATTTTTCTTCGTTCTCTTGCTATCTTTATTTGAAAAAGCAGAAATCTAAACTAAGTAGCCGGCCCATTTTTGGTTCAGCACCCTGGGCCAGCTC
Organism: Bombina bombina; assembly: GCF_027579735.1. NCBI lineage: Eukaryota > Metazoa > Chordata > Amphibia > Anura > Bombinatoridae > Bombina > Bombina bombina. The sequence goes on from NC_069506.1 coordinate 54,816,314, forward strand.
CTTAGGTTAGATTTCTGCTTTTTCAAATAAAGATAGCAAGACAACAAAGAAAATTTCATAATAGGAGTAAATTAGAAAGTTGCTTAAAATTGCATGCTCTATCTGAATCATGAAAGAAAAAAATGTGGCTTTAGTATCCCTTTAAGGGTCCTGAGGACTGGCATTGGAAAACACTGCATTAAAGGAACATCTTTTATTTGTTTATCAGTTACTTGAAGGGTGCCAACAGATTCTGCAATGCTAACATAAAGAATTTATTTTGGTGGGGAGGTCACAGAGTACATTACTGATGGGAGTGATACCAGTAAGGATGGTGCAAAACAAACCCCTCCCACAATTTTAGCTCACATCTGTTTTATATATTTCTCTCAACCAAAACTCACCGACTCAAAGAGAGGTAATGAACCATATTAGACAACTGGGCGGTTGATAAATGTGAAAGAAAACCAATATATAAGGTCATCGTGCCCAACAAAATAAATTGCCCTAAATCTGTTTCACAAGGCAACAGGCTTGGTTGGGCTAAGTCAAAAATATACCGAAAATATATATATGCTTGGAATCAGCAATGGTATCTGTAGGATGAAGGTACGAGCATTTATAGCAGCTCGGCTCAGACTTTGTATGTAGAGTGGTTATTTTCTACTGGCACTCATGAGTTTTACAGTGTTGTAGACTTGTGCAGCCCTGAATAGTTTGTTTGGAACTAATCATTTGGAACGAATATTCTAAAAAATTCGTTTTTTCAGAACATTCCTTTGCTTCACCGTTTGGTATTTAGTTCATTTAAAACAAACCAAATACTGAATATTCATTAACATTTACATGTGTTTTCTTTACCTAAAGGACATTTACCTATAGCGAGCTTCTATAATCCTCTTTTTCTTCATAGACTCCAGGGCCGTGCTAATAGGAATATTAGTGTGGGGTATCCCAAAGCCTGCGCTAAAGAACCTTCTCCTCTAGGGTGGGGGCTTAATATGACAACCCTTAGTCACAGAGTCCAGGGCCTAATTCTCCTTTTAGTGCAACACTGGGCTCTGTGAAGAAGGTCGGATTAGTGCGCCCCCCCCCCCTTTAGTGCCGGCACTGTGACCTTCCTAGCTAATGCTCTTATTAGCGTGGCCCTGGAGTCTATTTAGAAGAAGAGGATTAGAGTGCTTCCCAACACGCTTTAGGTAAGTATTCCATTAGTGCATTTATTCATGTATTTATTTTGGTAAAATGAAACAAATATCTGTATTTTTGTTTCAAATCTGTATTCGTAACAAAACTAATGCACAAGCCAAGCTGTAAGAGTAACCTAACAAAAGGCAATGCTCAAACAACAAATAACGATGTCATGTAAGGTGTCAGTAAAGACTCAGGGGCCTATTTATGAATGTGCGAGCGGACATGATCCTATATTGTGGATCATGTCGGCTGCACATCGATAAATGCTGACAGCATACGCTCTCGGCATTTATCATTGCACCAGCAGTTCTTGTGAACTGCTGGTGCAATACCGCCCCCTGCAGATATGCGGCCAATCCGTCGCTAGCAGGGGGTGTCAATCAACCCGATCATATTGGATCAGGTTGATTTCCGTCGATGTCTGTCCGCCACCTCAGAGCAGGCGGACAGGTTATAATTTGTGTTTCTGGCGAGCCTGAAGGATCACCAGAAACACGGGGCATCAAACTCCATACGGAGTTTGATAAATAGGCCTCATTGTTTGCATCATACAAGCCACCATTGACTACCTAATCAGGCACAATGTTTTAATGCCCATACATGGGACACACCAAGCATATGTGTGTATGCTGCTGAAACAATAACTTTTACTAGAAGCATTTTTGCCAGTGCAGCTTTGCAAAAAAAATGCTTCTATTCAAAACTGAAATGAACCCATGCACATTTTAGTTTTGATTATTATGTTATGGCCCTTTAAATGTCTTTTAAACTTTAAAAAAAAATGGCTGCTTTTCTTAAAAATATATCATTCATCATTTTTATATACATCAAATTTATATCATGCAGAATTATTGGTTATTTTTTTTTTCAGAACAATTTGAATAGATAGACAGATTATAGATAGACAGATGATAAATTAGATAGATAGACAGATGATAAATTAGATAGATAGATAGATAGATAGATAGATAGATAGATAGATAGATAGGACTGATAGATGATAGACAGACAGACATACAGACATATAGATAGATAAATAGATAGATAGAACTGAAAGATGATAGATGATAAATTAGATAGATAGATAGATGCATATATTTTTGATCTATAAGTCCTTATTCAAGACAATCATTGTAAAGTTAAATACAACCAGTGGATGACAAATAGTTTATTTATTTTATTTTCACTCCAAACAAGGTTTAACCTTTCAGTAAAGAACATCTGAGAAATAACAACACATGATCCATAGCGCTGTATCCTCATCATCCTTTTGGTGTTACTAATATAGGAAAAAAATCAATACTTTATATCGAACAGTTCAAAATTAGAATATTCAGCATTCACATTCTTGAAAGAAAATCGGAACTGTAAAAGGCATCTGGTGTCTCGTACTGAATATATTTATAAATAATTAACCTTAATAATGTATATTTCTTTATCTCCCCAAAGCTGTATGTCTGATCTTCCTTTTATTGACATCTGTTAGAGTTCTTTACCTAACCTCTTGTTTTCATATATTATTCAACTTATTTTTAAATGAAGCTGTGCAGGAATTGATGTGGCAACAGGCAAGAAAGTCATTGTTGACAATACTGAAGCAGGTAATAATGAATTAAAAACGTTTATATTCTTTTTGAGATAGTTTTTCCCATACGATTTATCAAGGCTAATAATTAAAGAGACATTAAACACTTTGAAATTGTGGTATAAAATATTTAATTATGTTTAGAAAAATAACTTTGTAATGTACTTTCATTATTTATTAGTTAACTTCATCCCGGAATTTAAAGGGAAATAAAACAGTGTGTTTAGTTGTTGTAATAAAAAAAAGTGGGTATTTTTTTTTTTTAGAAATCACTGCAATTACAACATGTCCATTAATACCTGTCACAGCCCCACATTGGTCCATTAATAACTGCCAAAGACCCACAAATGGCTGTGGTCTATATAGGAAGGCAAAGGACCAGCTTTTCCTTTGTAATGTTGCTAAGAGAAATCTACTTTAGCTGCAGTAAGTTTATTGCCCATGCTTAGTAGAGGATGCTTAGTGCAAAAATCATGTGACAATATAACTTAAGTTATCTAATGGTAGTAGCAATTAAGTACCAGTAGCAGGAGAATTAAAAAAAACTAATTTTGCATGTATATAAAAATCATTAGAAAGTAATATAAGATCTAAATTTCTCAAGTGTCCAGTTTCCATTGCTATAAAACAGGTAACACTCACCTATTTCTATTTTACATTTTATGTCAATCACTTCTGCCTTTGGAGCTATAGCAGTAACTAAAGTGTGTGATAATCTGTCATCTTAAACTCGGGCTTCTAACCTTATGTTAAAATTATATATAAGTATTTTTTAAAAATGCAAAGCCATCAAAAGGAGAAAAATATTTCTGAGTATTTACTCAGGCATATCAGTGCTATTTAATTTGTGGGGTTATGTTTTCAATGAATAGAAACCCTGAAGAAAAATTATGTGTTCTCATCTGGTGAACTGCTTGTGCAATGCCCCCCTCCTGCAAATTTGTGGCATTTCACAACCCGATCGTATACGAATCGAATCCAATTAAAAAAAATGCAATTTTATTCCAGCATATTTAAAAATACACAAACAAGTGAACAAAACAAAGCTCAGTCCTCTCTCTTAGATGTATGCAGAAACAGCAGTCGTAATAAAATAAGCACAAATCCTGGTGCTGTATGTAAATGATGCTATGTAGCCAAAAGACTGATGTCAGTCACAGTACGAAAGTTCCAATAGTATGAATAACCCCCTTCGGTGTGGTAATAGTAAAGTGCAAAAGATAGGCAAGCATACCTCTGAGTTCGTTCTTGACAAGACCGCAAATGCTTGAGAAAAGAGCAAACAGTCGTACTGCACCGCTCCATTTCCAGCAGGTAATACTGCAGGGATACTCTCTATCAGTGTGATGGAGCAGGGATCGATGTCCGTCGGAGGCTGTGTGTATCAGCGCGGGTGATGCCGCGTCAAGCTCCTGCTATGTGACATCAGAGAGGGAAGAGGTCTTTTTGAAATACTCACTACTACGAAGGGGGTTCTCGTATAGAACGCTGTTGATGACAGAGTGTAGTATAACGAATCGATTCCAATCCTCCGGGCTGGCTCAGCCACAAATGCAAATACAAAAAGGAACAACAAGGAGATGCAGGAATCTTGAAGCAAGTGGGTTTTATTCAAGCTTGATGGTGTGGGGCATAAAATCAGTGTGCAAGGTTAAGAAGCTACGGATCTGATGCGTTTCGCACATGCTCAGTGTATTTCATCAGAGATGTGCGAAACGCGTCAGATTCGTAGCTTCTAAACCTTGCACACTGATTTTGTGCCCCACACCATCAAACTTGAAAAAAAAACACTTGCTTCAAGATTCCTGCATCTCCTTGTTGTTCATTTTTGTATTTGTATTTAAAAATACATACAAACTCACGGACGGGAGGTAAGGGGGCGTGTCCTTATGCGTTTCGTGCTGTGCGGCACTTAATCATAGGATAGCGGGTAATTCTTGTTACATCACCTATATACCCGGCACAGCCAATCAGATTCCTAAACAGGTAACCAATTAAAATGCTGGACCAGGTAACTATAGGAGTGACACACAGCAAATTAAAAACAAATGAAGATAAAGAAAGAATAGATAACACAAGATGTCAACAAACCCCATCTATTCCATTGTTCATATCTTAAAGGGACACTGAACCCAATTTTTTTCTTTCGTGATTCAGATAGAACATTAAATTTTAAATTTACTCCTATTATCAAATTTTCTTTATTCTCTTGCTATCTTTATTTGAAATGCAAAAATGTAGGTTTAGATGTTGGCCCATTTTTGGTGAACAACCTGTGTTGTTCTTGCTGATTGGTGGATAAATTTATCCACAAATAAAAAAAAGTGCTGTCCAGAGTCCTGAACCAAAAAAAAGCTTAGATGCATTTTTTTTCAAATAAAGATAGCAAGAGAATGAATAAAAATTGATAATAGGAGTAAATTAGAAAGTTGCTTAAAATTGCAAGCTCTATCTAAATCACGAAAGAAAAAATTTGGGTTCAGTGTACCTTTAAAGGGACAGTATACACTAATTTTCATATAACTGCATGTAATAGACACTACTATAAAGAATAAGATACTGATATAAAAATCCAGTATAAAAGTTACTTAGAAGCTCTCAGTTTAGCTCTGTTGAAAAGGTAGCTAGAAAGCCCACTGCAAGTGGGAAATAAGACCCTCCCCCTTCTTTTGCATATGAAAAGACCCTTTACACAAACAGGAGCAAGCTTGAGTGGGTAGCTGAAGGTATTCTCATAAAACTTTGGGGCTTGGTTAGGAGTTTGAATATCAAAGCAATGTTATTTAAAAATAAGCAAAACTATACATTTAAAATTAAAAAAAACTTTATGGGCTATATAAATAGATCATCTACAAAACATTTATGCAAAGAAAAAATGAGTGTATAATGTCTCTTTAAGGCTGTTGGTAAACATCAAGTAAAATAATACACGGAAAAAAAAGTTGGTTATGCAAAAGCAATTGGAAGAGACAAACAGTTGGCTACGATTAGATCTAATAAGTGACCAATATAGAACTGCCACACGAACATCAACAAAGGACTGATTATAAACAATGCGCCTAAGAAATGCGCTTAAAATTGCTACACTTCGGAATAGTATTAGTAATAATGGTATGAGTTGGAAAGTACCGTATAAAATATAAAACACATTCCAACTAAGTATTTAGTGTGATAGCATACGATACTCAAAGTTACATCTGTGTTTTCAAGACACGCTGCCCTCAGCGTCTTTGATTTGGAGGAAGTTGTCGTTTCTGCTGCACCTGGAGCTACGCTTTGTCCTTCTTCTAGCAGCGGTCTTAAGATCGCTGCTTCTTAACTCCTGTTTCTGGCGAGCCTAAAGGCTCGTGCGGAAACAGATACATTGGGGCCGATTGACAGATTGATAAATCGGCCCCTATGTATCTACAACCCTTTCTGATAATAAAAAAATGTTGATGATAGATCCCAGACTGCAAACTAAAAAAAATTAAATAAAAGCAATGTGGAGTATTATTATACTTTAAAAGACTGTCAATTGACTTAAAGGCTCTATAGCCAAAATTAAACTTTCATGATTCAGATAGAGCACACACTTTTAACAACTTTCCAATTCACTTGCATTATCTAAATCTGCACAATCTTTTTGTATGCACTCTTTCTGAGGCATCAGTTAGTACATGTGAAAGAATTCACAAAATATATGTATATGCATTTGCAATATGCGGATGGCTGTCACATGATGCAGTGGGAAGGAAAATTTAACTAACTTTAAAATTTATCAGGAGAAAAAAAATCTCTGCTCATTTGAAATTCACCTCAAGTGCTTTTGCATTGTATTTTTATTATGCATTTGTTGACTATGCTTTTCTATTGCTTTTAAAGGGATAGAACGGTCCCAATTGAAATGGGCATGGGTACATTTCAGTTTGAAATAGAAGCATTGTGTTAGTGTTTCTCTGAAGCATACACACATATCCTGTCAGGGCCCGCCCATCAGTATTCAAACATCGTGCCTGCTAAGAGAGCTGACGGTAATGTGTTTTGCTTTCGAATACGTTATTTGTGTAATACAAGCTACTGCCGACACTCCGAGAAGGTGTGGTGTTTAAATACTGGTGCACATGCCCTCAAGGATACGTGAATATGCCACGGGAAAAAATATATATAAGTTTATTAGAAGCATTTTTGGTAATAATAGTATATTGTCAAAATGCTTATATGTTAAACAATAGTTGATGATATTCCACGTGACTCTCTATTGACCTACAAAAAACAAAAAGGTAGAGGGGAGAAAAAAGATGTTTGTAATAAAATAATCTTTAGTACCCCTTATAGTCTTGAGTTTAAAAGCATTAGTAGCATCATTAATGAGTGCCTACCCATATTGAACATGGACACTGTTCTTACTCAGGTTATTTCTGCAGGAGTACAATGGGTATCAAGAAAGGCTAAAACAATTGACAACTATGTAGCTCCTTCATATCTACCAGAAAAAAAGGTGACCACATGGCTTAAAAGGAGATTAGGTTTTTATAAATGTAGAGCAAGGATCTGCAAAACCTGTGATTTTGTCATTGAGGGAGATACTTTTAGATCACATGTTACTGATAGAGAATATAAGATTAGGTATACACTCAATTGCAGATCCACACATGTCATATACCTCCTGACCTATCCAATATATAGGCAAAACTAAGAGGGCCCTAAAAGACAGGGCATTAGAACATATCAGGGGTATTGATGACCCTGATGTGTTCACCTCTGTGGCATCACACTTTAAATACGAACATGGAGGTGATTTGTCACTAGCATCTTTTCAGGAGATTGATCATGTACCATTCTCCAAGAGAGGTGGAGATAGGGAATATGCTTTATGCAAAAGGGAAGTTGAATGGATTTTCTTCCTGAATACCAGGTCACCTGAAGGTCTAAATATAGACGCTGATGTTATTTTTAGGTTTAAATGTAAAATGATCCAGTTTTGTTTCTAGGAGAGATAGTGGTGATAGATGGCGCAGGTCTATTAGATGATTTTGTCTAATGAATAAAGAGAAAAAGGCTTGGAGCGTATATAAAAGCCAATTAATATGGGTGCAGTATACTCACTCCAAAAGATGAATCTGTACAGCTGGAAAGAAATGTGATATCAGATGGAAAAGAGTCCACAGGATCCTGGTGTCAAATATTGATTTTTCAAGGGTATCCAAAGTTTTGGACTGTGAATAAATGAGAACCCAAGTGACCAGAGTATCCAATATACAATGGAAAAAATGTAGTAACTTACTCCATATATAAGGAGATTCCGGCCCGGCACAGCAAAAACAAGATCTTGTCAATCTTTCAACAAAGGATAAAAATATTTTATTTGCTCAACGCGTTTCAACGTGTTACACGTCTTTTTCAAGAGCATATATAAAAACAAATAAAACAGGTAAGTAAAACCAAATGCTAAATGTTTATTTACATTTAGCATTTGGTTTTACTTATCTGTTTTATTTGTTTTATATATATATATATATATATATATATATATATATATGTTATATATATATATCCTGTGGACTCTTTGCCATCTGATATCACATTTCTTTCCAGCTGTACAGATTCATCTTTTGGAGTGAGTATACTGCACCCATATTAATTGGCTTTTATATACGCTCCAAGCCTTTTTCTCTTTATTCATTAGAGAAAATCATCTAATAGACCTGCGCCATCTATCACCACTATCTATCTATACACAGTCCAAAGGGAGAGACTACAAGAAGGCTGCGGTCTGACCTAAAGGAGAGTATCAGTTCTTAGTTCATCTGTTACAGAATATTGTGTTTTCTCCATCTAATCTAACACTTCTGTATATTGTTTGTTTTTTGTATTGTTTCTAGGAGAGTTGTTACTATATATAAATTTACAATTGGGAGATGTTTAAACCCTATTTAATTGTTTGCTGTAACCTTTATTAGATCTGACAATCAAACTACTTTCTTACATGTGATATTTAAATATGTTCTGTTATCAGCTTATTACCAGCCCATAAATTATGTGTCAAATGTGTCCTACTTTTTTCAGCCAGTACAGGGTTAATTTTGTATGATGTGCTTTTAATTAACCTCAGGCTTTATAAGGGCATTAGACTAGCTAGATGTTGTAGCAGTGATCAAGTGCGGTAGCCCCGCATGAAATGCGTATGCTGTTTGTTGCTGTCCTTCTGATCTCTATGCTGAAGTGATCAGTTTAGTGTAACCTTCGTTTATTTAATTTTTGGTTTTATGTGCACGTTACCAATAAACACGTTTATTTTTTTATCTATTCTGTGGAGGATTATTTTATTCATACTCAGTGCAGCCGGATACTTTGTTTCTTACACATGGCTACTTGCTGAATCTAGTGTCTGGGGTGGAGACACTTTTTCCTTGGCACCTGGAGTTCGATTGACGGTGTTGGAGGGGGCGTGTTATTGTGCATACGCCGAAGACACACTGGTCATGGATCAGGGAAGGTTGGTGAGCACCGCTTGGATTTTTTTTACTTTATTTAAGTCTTTATTTAAGTCTTACTTTATTTTGAGTCTGGGCTAAAGTGCCTACATCGGAACAACTGTTCCGATGTAGACAAATTGAAACCACGCGATCGTGCACACGATTGCGAGATTTCAATTATTGGATCGCTTCTGGGGGGGCGTCCCTACAACCCTAGGAACGCCCCCAAGACCACGATCAAGTCCTGACTGCACAGAAGGCTTCAGGACAGCCATTAGTTATGACGTTCTATTCCGTCATAACGGCTTTAAAGCCCAGTCTAATTATGATGGAATAGAACGCCATAACGTCTTTAAAAGGTTAAATACCAGTGCACAGGCCTTCACAGGATACGTGAATATGCCACAGAAAAAAAACATAACTTTTATTAGAAGCATTTTTGGTAATGGTAGTATATTGCAAAAATGCTTATATGTTAAAATGAAATGCACCCATGCACATTTCATCTTTCTATCCCTTTTAATAATGATTTAACTACAAAACACCCACATTCAAGTCTTAGATAAGCTTTTCTACATCATTATAATATACCACAATGTAGATAGCAATACAGCTGGGTCCTTATACCACTACAATTTTGTCTTCTCCTAGTCTAGGTTGTAAGAAATATCATTGGCCAAACAATGCTCAATTTAATGAAGCCTATACATAATAGAAGATGCAATGGTTAAGAGGACAAATCAGGAAAGGTGAACAAAAACGTTACTGCTTTGAAATAGCTTTCAGATTGGAAATAAAGGTGTTTATCAGCTTGTTTACACCATTAAACACCATAGCCTCAAGCACCTATTCAGCAAGTTGCCTTTGGCTCATTAAAGCCCCTTACATCAGTTTGCTGTTTGCATCTGTCAATCAATAATGCAAACAGAAATAAATACCTGGCAGCGCATTTTATCCACATTTAAATGTCAGACATTTTTTTTCCTGCAGACATTTACAGGTAAAAGGAAAAGAAACATTTAGATGCTTTAACATTGTATTTGCTGGATAGATTTCATCATTTTCCAGCACCCGAGAAGTTAAGATTTTATCCCACTACTGAGAACAGCAAAGTGTTAATTCTCGGGTATTCTCTGGCTAGGGTAGATTAAATTCCATCACAACCAAACAGGCATAAAGTGTGTTTCGCAGTATTATAAATCTGCTGGTACAGAAGGCCTTTTTCCTCATTTGTTAGTCAGCGATGTGTGAAAATGTTAATGAAGGGAGCTATAATCTATGAGAATTTCACTATTAAAATTTAGTCCACGTCTGAAAGCTCCTGCTTACGCAAAGCACAATGTGCATCAATCCTTCTACTGTGCAACTAATAATAGCTGTAATTGTCTCACTCAGTCTAGCCACCTTCACCCTTGCAATTCTATGATTTGCTGGAACTGTTATTGTAGAAATTATTTTCATTCTATTAAATTCATTCTTTATTATAGGTATTCAGAGTAGAAAATACATGCCAAAAGATTTAAGGTGCATATACTGCAAAACACAAAAAAGATTTTTTTTAAAAGGATAATTTGATAGAAATGCATTAAAGTGTGTGATAAAAGTGCAGAATGTGTATTGAAATTCTAAATTATGGACTGTAGCATAACTAGCTGCTACAAAAATTGATTCTTTTTTTTTTTTAAAGTTTTTTTTTTATGTCATTTTCGGTTACAGCTACAGAGTTTGTGGGGGGTTTTCTAGTTATAAACATCTTTTTCTTTTTAAAGAATGCTGGTAAAACACAATGACAGGTCCTGCACATCTTTAGTAAGCTAATTGTATGGGAAATGTCAATATTACATACAGAATACTATGCACACAAAAAAAGCATGATCTAAAGATATTATATAAAAGCAAGTCTCAGGCACAGTGAAACATCCAATTAAATAAAGTTGAACACAAAACTTGTTTATATAAGTTTAAGTATAATGTACAGATATTAGGATTTTTTTCTTTTAGTAATAAAGGGACAAGATTACCATGTAGATAAAAGAGCACTTAAAGGGACAGTAAAGTCAAAATTAAACTTTAATGGATTGGATAGCGCATGACATTTTAAACAAGTTTTAATTTACTTCTATTATCAATTTTGCTTTATCCTCTTGATATCTTTTGTTAGAGTAATCCTAGGTGAGCTCAGGAGCGTGCCCGTTTCTTAAGCCATCTGGCAGTAGTGTTTGCAACAAGGTTTCTAGTAATGTTGGCCGGACAGATAGCTAAGCATGCTAAGGCACTGTGGCTGAGCTCTCTAGCAACCCAAGGGTTGCAGGTTCGATTCCCGGCATGGTTCGATTCCCGGCAAGGTCCACTCAGCCTTTCATCCTTCCGAGGTTGATAAAATGAGCAGCACCTTGAGACCCTTATGGGTGATTAGCCGCACTTTACAAGTACCCAAAACAATAATGTTAAAGCCTTGGAGAATGCACGTGCCTTCAGCACTATATGGCAGCAGTGTTTGCATGTATATACAACTTTATTATTATCGGTTATTTGTAGAGCGACAACAGACTCCGCAGCGCTATAAACATAGGTGAAATACAAGGAAAGATTTATAGGGATCAGATGGGTAGAGGCCCCTGCCAAGAGTCGCACTGTTGCAGTCAGCTCTAAAGAAGGTGATCTACAAACAAACAGCATGGCTCTTAGGCTTACATGCTAAGGGGGTTCTAGGGCATAGCAATGGAGGAGAGGAAATGGTATAAAGAAAGGTTAGTGTAGGTTGTACGCATCCCTGAACAGTAGAGTCTTTAAGGAGCTCTTGAAGTTTTCAAAACTAGGGGAGAGTCTTGTGGAGCGACATTGCTATAAACATGGCTACCAGATAGTTAAAGATGTGCACGCTCCTGAGTTCACCTAGTATTACTCTTTAGCAAAGAATACCAAGACTACAAATAAAATTTATAATAGAAGTAAATTGGAAAGTTGTTTAAAACGGCATGTTGTATCTAAATCACCAAAGTTTAAAGTGAATGTAAAGTCAGCATGGTCTCTAAAGTTCACATTAACTTTAAAATTAAAATAACAGCACTTTAATTCATAATATTATTTTAAAGATTGTAATTACCGAGTATTTTAATTTAATATCCTCGCATTCGTAATTATAATCGTCCGCCCGGCATTTTTCATCATTGATTGACAGGGTAGGCTCGATCATCAGAACCAATAAATGTATTTTCCACGGGGGGACCAAACCCCTTTTGCTGTCGTCACGCGTCTGTACTGCGCTTGCGTTAGACAGTTCTGACAACGATATCTGAAGCTCATGCACATTTTGCGCATGCGCAATTACAGTTATCGGACTGTGTGAGGTGTTTAGCATCGCTTGGAGCGTGCATTGCCACTACGTAAACAGCGGGTGGGACCGCTGTATACGTAGGATTGAATAAGACAAGGAAGTTGCGGGTGGGAGGAGCTGGTAAATATAAGAGACTAAATTTCATATTATAATATAAAATGTATTATACATTTTATTAAAAAATGAAAGTGGCGGTTTAATTGATATAGTGATAAGCTATTGAATGATACTTTCATATCCTAAAAAATTGACATTCACTTTAATTGTGACTTTGCTGTCCCTTTAATGATAAAAAAGGTTAAAGATGTTTATTTTGTCTTTGAAACAAAGGAAGTGAAACTGGGCCTTAAGAGGATAAAATTAATTTTGTGATTCAGACAGAACATAGGATTTTAAAAAAGTTTCCAATCTACTTCTTTTATGAATTTTGCTTTGTTCTCATGTTATTCTTTGTTGAAGATATAACTAGGTAGGCATCAGAAGCACTACATGGCAGGAAATAGTGCTGCCATCTAGTGCTCTTGGAAATAGACAACATTCTTGCAAAACGTCTGCCATATAGTGCCCTAGATACGCTCCTGAGCTTTTGTCCCAGCTCTTTACCAAAAGACACAGAGTTATTGAAGGTAAGTTGCAATCATAATTAAGATAAGGGTGCACAGTATATGCTAAATTAAATGCATCTAAACATTCCAGGATTATTTCTGAGTCAGGTAGGTGAGGGTGGTGGGTTGCTCACCTGTTTTGGCAGGACAGAGCAGTGTGTGTGTCATGGATGAGGCCAGGCATGTCATGAGTGGGTTTTGCCAGCTGTCTTCCACCATCCCACCAATTATATTTTTCCCATTTTACCCCTTCGCTTCCAGTAATATGCAAATCAATAATTTGACATCTTTTGGTTGCAATATACAGTAGTGATTTGACCCCTTGGCTGCCTTCACTTCTTTCTGCTCCATATTTGTAATTCATTGAGACATTGAAAGTCTTTTACATTTAGCTAACACCCCGGGACTTTAAAGACTGGACATATTAGTGTCCAGAAGTTTTTTGAAGATTTCACTGCATAGCTGGCTAAAATACTGTACCACTCAAGTGGATACACAATATCAGGCAACCCTAGTCATGGGTGGGATTGGGTCAGGGTGTGTCATGGGCAGAATCTGAGCAGACCTTGGGAACTGGCAGACCTCCCAACTCATGACAGTCCCACAAAATCTGGAACAGTTGAGAGCTCTGCATTTTATAGCTTTCAAATGAAATTAGAGTTTTACATTTTTTTTATACTAATATTTGGTATTAAAACCTCTTGTAAAATGTGGCTGAAATGTATCTTTGCAGTCACCCTTTTAAGTTTTACAGAACTTTAGGTGACTTCTAAACACAACTCTACTCCTTAGCATCCAACAACAAGATTAGGTATAAGGATGTTACATCAGGATATGTGCAAATAATAATTCTTCTAAAGATATGCACTTATAGCTACTAAACAAACTTAGAATTAACCCCTAACACAGCTATATCACTTTTTTCCAGTCCTCTATTTTACATATCCCACCATTAATTGTACATGTACCCTGATTTTAAAACCCAGGTACAACCAAACCAAAGTTTGACTGTAGCCCTCTACTATAAAGTTGCAAACCTCCGAATATTTTCCCAGGGTTATTTGGGACCAGGAGCCTGGGGTAGGTCCAGGGCATCCCAGGATAGGAGTCTCAGCAGCTCATGGGTGGAGTTAGTATGGGTAGAGAAAAAGGACAAGGAATGTCAAGGGTGTGGTCAGATAGTCTAAGGGGCCTATCTATCAAGCTTTGAATGAAGCTCGCCGGAAATCAACCCGATCGAGTACAATCGGGTTGATTGACACCCCCTGCCGGCAGCCGATTGGCCGAGAGTCTGCAGGGGGCGGCGTTGCACCAGCAGCTCTTGTGAGCTGCTGGTGCAATGCTGAATACGGAGGGCGTATTGCTCTCCGCATTCAGTGATGTCTGTCGGACCTGATCCGCAATGTCGGATCAGGTCCGACAAACATATGATAAATAGGCCTCTAAGAGTTAAATAAAGGTCTTCTGGGGATTTGGCTGGGCAGTTCCTGGTTTTATTTTGTGGAACATTTAAAGTGAAAGGAGAGCATCAGGGGAACACAACTCTCAAACTAAGATCATCCAATATTTTGGTTGGTTGGGATACTCACTGTATGAAAAAGGCCTCTCCATAAAACAAAGTTTCATTATCTCTATTTGATGTAAAACTAGTAATGTCTCCATTCTGTTTACCACATATTTAAAAATAAAGATAACATTATGAGTATTTAAATGGTTATGAAACACTATGCCATTTTGCAATTATTTTTGTGATGTAACTCTGAACATTGTGGGTTTTCTGATTTTGAACATTACCAATGCATATGGCAGAGACCACAAGCCTAATACCGCCATATATCTCTCCCTAATAGGACAGAAGAGGTGGTAAGATAAGATACTGCAAAACAATGCAAATTTAGCAAAATATGACACTAGCTAGCATTATCTCTTACAAGTCCAGATTGTCCTCCAAATTAACCAAGTATTGCAGAAAGCACAGTGTAAATATCTTACTGCAAGACTACAGGGAAAAAACTAAGTACTTTATTTTTAAGAGAAACAATATTTGAATAAATTCTAATTTAATATGGGGATTAAGCAATTATCTTAACAATTAATAAATTGTTAATATTTAACCAGTTCAGTAGTGATTTTTTTTTTTTCAACTGATGTAGCTGTAATTTTGAATTCATGTCTATCTCGAGTTGGTCAAGTTTCCAAAATAGATGGAAACAATTAAATAGCTAATATATTGATTGTAAACAGACAGTAAACTATTGCAAAAGATTAACACGACCAGAGATTAGTCTTGAATTCATTTTCTGCATTATTGATATTTTAATATCATACTCTGTACTACATTGAAAATTGGGTCTTCAGTTTAATAGATTGCAAAGTTTGTGCATAAACAGAAATCTTCTAGACTTAAATCATAACATTAAAATGAAAACTTTTAAGTGTTTTTCATTTATCTTCAAAATACAGTCATTATGGTGACAGCAAATGACTCATTATGAAAAAAAGAAATTTAAGACACATTAATGTTCTAACTTCATTTCAAACAGGACAGTTCAATATAAGAAAAATAAATTTGTCATATTCTTGCGAATAGGGGTAAAGAGAAATAATGTGCTCTTTTGAAATTTAAGCTTTCACTTTATCCTATTGAATTTTTATTTTAATTTCAAAACAGTGCAACATATAAATAAAAACTCCCTAGGAGTATTTTAGGAAGATGGTAATAGTCCCACAGTAAAATAACTCATCGAACAATATAATTTTAGTGCCACTATGAAAATGAAATAATAGCCGTTTCGTATATTACACCTTTCAAATGACCTTCATTTGAATACAAATTGTAAACGGCAAAAAGCTAGTTCATTTCAGAAGGCAGAAAATAAAGCGCGATTACACGGTTTGCTTTTCTAGATTTGCTGGAGCAATAGTCATTTATTTCTTTGTATACAGTTTGGCTACTTTGAGATTTTGGACTGTATTGTACTTTGTGTTTACTTCAAATATTAAACAGGGCTATAGGAGATGATGATAAAGTTTATTACAAAGTGCAGACACAGAGGAATAACCATGGATTTAAAGTTCAACAGTTTTCAACACTTCCTAATAAATATTTTCTATGGCTTATACAAGAATAAAAAAAATACTAAGCAATGGATCTTTTACAAAGAATTTAGGTTTAAGAAAAATAAAATAGTTAACATATTTTTTTTTTTATCTAAAATTGTAACTACAAGTTCGTTCATTCATTAAACAAAACAGCATTTTCTGGAAAATAGGCAAAACAAAATCTAATAACTAATAAGATCTAAAATAAAAATGGGAACAGAAAACATAAATAATGATGACAGTTTGGAACCAAATGGCCAGTAATTTTGTCTAAATAGTCTTCAACATTTTCAGGCCCATTTATCAAAGGGCTTGCGGACCTGATCCGACACTGCGGATCAGGTCCGCAAGACCTCGCTAAATGCGGAGAGCAATACGCTCTCCACATTTAACATTGCACCAGCAGCTCACAAGAGCTGCTGGTGCAACGCCGCCCCCTGCTGACTCGCGGCCAATCGGCCGCCAGCAAGGAGCTGTCAATCAACCCGATCGTATTCGATCGGGTTGATGTCCGGCGATTCCTGTCCGCCTGTTCAGAGCAGGCGGACAGGGTTATGGAGCAGCGGTCTTTAGACCGCTGCTTCATAACTTGTGTTTCTGGCGAGTCTGAAGACTCGCCAGAAACACGGCCCTTCAAGCTCCGTACGGAGCTTGATAAATGGGCCTGCAGAAGTTTATTTCAAGGGATATGATATTGTAATATAAAACATTTGATCATGTTTAGTTAAAAAACTTTGGAATTGAAATACATTAATTATGTTGTGCCCCTTTTCTGTAATTTAGGTCTTAAAATTGCTGGTATCCTAAATTCCACTGAGATTCTATAAAGTAGTGGGTGCCCCATGTTTAAAGGGACTGTCTACTCCAGAATTTAGTTTAGCTTTCCACAAAGAATACCAAGGGGAAGATTTAATAAGCAGCGGATGTTGCTTTCTACGCCCCAAGTTTCAGGCTCGCCTGAAACATAAGTTAAGACCGCTGCTCCTTAACTTCTCTGTTAAAATCAACCCAATCCGATACGATCGGGATGATTGAAAGCCCCTGCTAGCAGCCGATTGGCCGTGAATGTGCATAGGGCATTTTACAAGGAATGCTTGTGCAATGTTAAATGCCAACAGTGTATGCTGTCAGAATTTAGCGATGTCGGGAGGACATGATTCGCTACAGCGAATATTTGGTTCAGTGCTAAAAGTTATTGAAACAAAAAAGAAGAAAAAAGTACAGGCAAGTACAAACAGACTCACCCTGCTCGTTAAAAATTAGAAATTGGAAAGATAAAAAAAAAAATCACTGTTTGAGTTCTTGATTTACTTTAATTATTTCTAATAAGCCACATAATTTCTCAGTATTTTCTAAAGGCCAAGAAACTAGTTTGTCTTAAAGTTAAATGATGACTCATTGATCATTAAATAACATTTCCTGTGTAATACTACACTAAATGGCACTTCAATAAACTCACATTAGATTTTAATAATGGAACAAATCCCCAAATTCGGAATTCCAAAATCCAGAATTATTCCAAAATCCAGAATTAATCCAAAATCCAATCGAAACTTTTTTATCCATATATTTTTTTTAATTATTAAAAACTACTATTGTCGCCTTCCCCCTCCCCCCCCCCTCACACACACACACAATTAAGTCACAAACCTCTCTGCCTGAAATAGATTTTTTTTTTTATTTTTTTTTTTGGGGGGTTGTCTATGTGTGTTTTCTAAAATGCAAATGCTCCTTTATATTTAAAACAACTGTTCCCTTTCTGATTACTGTACTTTACTATGTATACAAAACTAATAAAAATGATATAAAAATGATATAAAACTACCTTTAGGTTACATATATAAGCCGTATTATGCAGACATCCCAACTCTCCCTGAAGATCAGGGAGTCTCCCTGATTGTAATAGCAGCTCCCTGATGCCAGTAAATGGAATGCAATCTCCCTGAAACTCAAAGTACCATGATCCAATGTGGCCCAAATCCGGAAAAATGTTTCTTTAAGGATGCCTTTAGTTGCTGGGACGTTATAGAACCCTCAAAGCATGCATCAGTAACCAAAAAGCCCCACTGATTTTAATAAAATAAAACACAAATACTACCTTATTTACTGTACGTAATTAAACTTTGTATTCTAAAATATTTAAGCATTCAACAAGCATACGATCACTGGAAAATAGGTTTGTTGTATGTGGTTGTGCAATAAAGCTACTTTTTTTTAATGTGAATACAGGGAGTGCAAAATTATTAGGCAAATTAGTATTTTGACCACATCATCCTCTTTATGCATGTTGTCTTACTCCAAGCTGTATAGGCTCAAAAGCCTACTACCAATTAAGCATATTAGGTGATGTGCATCTCTGTAATGAGAAGGGGTGTGGTCTAATGACATCAACACCCTATATCAGGTGTGCATAATTATTAGGCAACTTCCTTTCCTTTGGCAAAATGGGTCAAAAGAAGGACTTGACAGGCTCAGAAAAGTCAAAAATAGTGAGATATCTTGCAGAGGGATGCAGCACTCTTAAAATTGCAAATCTTCTGAAGCGTGATCATCGAACAATCAAGCGTTTCATTCAAAATAGTCAACAGGGTCGCAAGAAGCGTGTGGAAAAACCAAGGCGCAAAATAACTGCCCATGAACTGAGAAAAGTCAAGCGTGCAGCTGCCAAGATGCCACTTGCCACCAGTTTGGCCATATTTCAGAGCTGCAACATCACTGGAGTGCCCAAAAGCACAAGGTGTGCAATACACAGAGACATGGCCAAGGTAAGAAAGGCTGAAAGACGACCACCACTGAACAAGACACACAAGCTGAAACGTCAAGACTGGGCCAAGAAATATCTCAAGACTGATTTTTCTAAGGTTTTATGGACTGATGAAATGAGAGTGAGTCTTGATGGGCCAGATGGATGGGCCCGTGGCTGGATTGGTAAAGGGCAGAGAGCTCCAGTCCGACTCAGACGCCAGCAAGGTGGAGGTGGAGTACTGGTTTGGGCTGGTATCATCAAAGATGAGCTTGTGGGGCCTTTTCGGGTTGAGGATGGAGTCAAGCTCAACTCGCAGTCCTACTGCCAGTTTCTGGAAGACACCTTCTTCAAGCAGTGGTACAGGAAGAAGTCTGCATCCTTCAAGAAAAACATGATTTTCATGCAGGAAAATGCTCCATCACACGCGTCCAAGTACTCCACAGCGTGGCTGGCAAGAAAGGGTATAAAAGAAGAAAATCTAATGACATGGCCTCCTTGTTCACCTGATCTGAACCCCATTGAGAACCTGTGGTCCATCATCAAATGTGAGATTTACAAGGAGGGAAAACAGTACACCTCTCTGAACAGTGTCTGGGAGGCTGTGGTTGCTGCTGCATGCAATGTTGATGGTGAACAGATCAAAACACTGACAGAATCCATGGATGGCAGGCTTTTGAGTGTCCTTGCAAAGAAAGGTGGCTATATTGGTCACTGATTTGTTTTTGTTTTGTTTTTGAATGTCAGAAATGTATATTTGTGAATGTTGAGATGTTATATTGGTTTCACTGGTAAAAATAAATAATTGAAATGGGTATATATTTATTTTTTGTTAAGTTGCCTAATAATTATGCACAGTAATAGTCACCTGCACACACAGATATCCCCCTAAAATAGCTAAAACTAAAAACAAACTAAAAACTACTTCCAAAAATATTCAGCTTTGATATTAATGAGTTTTTTGGGTTCATTGATAACATGGTTGTTGTTCAATAATAAAATTAATCCTCAAAAATACAACGTGCCTAATAATTCTGCACTCCCTGTATAGTGGGGAGCTACTTTAATGATAAGACCCTATCTTATTTAGGGTTTCAAAGTGTCCAATATATAACAGGGGTGGGGGGGCGGGTCAGTATCGAGTGAAGCCACCTCCCTGAAATGAGTTTTTGCAGGTTGGGATGTCTGTATTATTATATGAAAATATTGTCAAAATGACATAAGATATTGTTGTTTACACTTGGTCCCATTTTAAAGATATTCCAAAATCCAAACCTTTCCCTTTTCCAAGGAGTTTGGACAAATGGTTGCCTACCTGTATATTGTAAAAAAAAAAAACAAGCCCAATTTAAAAAATATTTTGTGAAATACTTTGGTTCTGAAGTAGACACATGAAATATTTGGCTCAGTGCTAAAAGCTTTTGAAACAAAAAAAGAAAAACTTCCAGGAACATAGAAACAGACTCACTCTAACTCTTTCAAAATTAAAAATTGGAAAGTAAACAAAAAATTGCTATTTGAGTTCTTGATTTACTTTATCTCTTTCTTTATTATAAGCCACATGATTTCTCAGTATTTTCTATGGGCCATAAGAATGATGCATAGTTATGGATTATTAACTGCACTTTGCTTTTACAAGCCGATGTGCCACTTCTCTGACACCTGGAATAATGTGATAATATATCTTACCATCCCTTATTGCATAATCATCCTGCCTTGGTTAAAAGATTTCTTATTGAGTCAAACAATTCCTTAAAGCAGTACATTGCCAAATGCTTTATTCCATTTATTGAAATCCTATTTTGAAATGTAACAATAAATTCAACTGGTCCGAGTTATTACCTCTGTCTCTAAAAAAGATCCTGAGCTTTTACTGCAAGTGTCAATATAATCTGATTCCTTTCTACCTTAAAATCTTAAAACTTTCATGATTCAGATTGAGCATATCATTTTTAAAAACATTCAGTTTTTTTCTCATTTTCAAAATATAGACAATCTTTTTATATGCACACTTTCTGAGACACCAGCTCATACTGAGCATGTGCAAGAGTGCACAGTATAGACAGATGTGCCTTTTGTGATTTGCTGATGGCTGTCACATGATACAGGGGAGGGGAAACTGAATTAAAGGGACAGAGACCTATTTATCAAGCTCCGAATGGAGCTTGAGGGCCTGTGTTTCTGGTGAGTCTTCAGACTCACCAGAAACGCAAGTTATGGAGCAGCGGTCTAAAGACCGCTGCTCTATAACCTGTCCACCTGCTCTGATGAGGCAGACAGACATCGCCACAATTCAACCCGATCGAGTACAATCGGGTTGATTCACACACCCCTGCTGATTGGCCGCGAGTCTGCAGGGGACGGCGTTGCACCAGCAGCTCACGAGAGCTGCTGGTGCAATGCTGAATACGGAGAGCGTATTGCTGGCCGCATTCAGCAAGGTCTGTCGGACCTGATCCGCACTGTTGGATCAGGTCCGACAGACCTTTGTTAAATAGGCCTCACAGTCTCAGTAAAAAAGTTATTTTAAAATCACTATTAAAGTTTTGGTCACTTTAAAATGGCTGCCAAGCTCCACCCACTAATGACATCATGATCTGAGCTGCATTACAGGCTTCACTAGTTACAAAAGACTCACTAATTGGATTCCACAGACTGTCAATGCTATTCAGCAGAGAGCCTAGATGCTGCCCGGATTGTGATGTCATCAGTGGGTGGAGCTTGGCAGACATTTCTAAGTGACCCGAAACAATATTAATTTTGAAATAACTTTTTTATTGTTACTGCTGCATGATATAGAAAGGGTTGCAGGAGGCTATTTGCAGCTTAATCTAAAGTAAGATTTTAAGATGACTATCGTGTAGACTGCCCTTTTAACTTTGAAATTTGCCAGTAAAAAAACTTCTACTCATTTGAAATTCGAAGTAAGGGCTATTAAATTATCTTTTTTATTATGTATTTGTTCATTATACTATTCTGCTTTATCTAATGGTCCTTTAATTATTCTGTGGTTCTTTACCATTTGGGATTATCGGATTTCTAATTTAGATGAGGAAGCTTCTGAAAAATACATATTACATCAGTAAGGTTTGTGGCCATCAAAACTGGGCTTGCAAACAATGGCTTACATAATGTTTTATATCAAGGGTGAAGGGGCGGATATACATAGTGTTACTACTTTTTCCTGATTTGGGTTTTTAAAGGGGCGTAAAACTTGAAATAAATACTTGATATAACAGTGTATTTGAAGCAAAGATTAGCCTGAGAATAATATGAAAATGTATTTTTAAAATGTATATTAAATATTTTATTAAAGATAATTACAGTATATAATGATGAAATAAATGGAAAGTTTTAGTATGCATAAAGTAAGGGCACTTTTCTTTGCAGTGTGGTACTTCAGACTTCCTATCTAGGTATCTTTTCTACAAAGAATATCATGAGAACACCATGTTGGGGTTCATTGGCCTTTAAAGGGACATAATAGTACAAAAAAATGCTATAATGCACAATTGCTTGCATATAACTCCTACAAAAGGGTAAAACATATAATTAAAGGGACAGTCTACTCCAGAATTGTTATTGTTTAAAAAGATAGATAATCCTTTTATTACCCATTCCCCTGTTTTGCATAACCATCACTGCTATATTAATATATTTTTTACCTCTGTGATTACCCTGTATCTAAGCCTTTGCAGACTGCCCCCCTTATTTCAGTTCTTTTGACAAACTTGCATTTAGCCAATCGATGCCCTCTTACTTGTAAGTCCACGGTGTAGTCACAATGTTAACTGCATGGCACACATGAACTAACACCCTCTAGCTCTGAAAAACTGCCAAATGCGTTGAAATAAGAGACAGCCTTCAAGGGTTTAGAAATTAGCTTATGAGCTTACCTAGGTTTAGCTTTCAACTAAGAATACCAAGAGAACAAAGCAAATTTGATGATAAAAGTAAATTGGAAATTTGTTTAAAATTGCATTCCCTATCTGAATCATGAAAGTTTAATTTTGACTAGACTGTCCCTTGACTAGACTGTCTGCTACAGAGCCTCAATGCACCACTGGTACCTAAAGACATCTAATGAACCAATGACGAGGCCATCAATAACTAGGTATACTTTTCAACAAAAGATACAAAAAGAATTTGATAATGCAAGTAAAATGAAAAGTCTCTGAAAATTGCATGCTCTGAATGAACAATGCATGCTATGTCCCTTTAAGTTAATATAGATCTATTCTTGGCACTGTCAATAGACTGGCACTTTGAAACTGATGCAAATTGAACACTGCTAAACCCAATCAAGTCTGCAATTTTCTACCTTGGTCAAATTTTCAGACCATGATTAATCTTGCCCTTCTTTTGAACTCAACAAAACTCTATTTGAATGCTTCTTTTTAACCTTGCACAACTGCCATCAGAAAATTGTTTAATCAATTCAAGATCTTAACTCATGAAAGTATCTTACTAGTTTGACTGATGTACATAAGAAATTAACGGTGCTTATATTATTGCCCATGCCATAAAGCAAGTAATGTGTCTGTTGTGAAAGTATAAAGTACATATAATTATATCTTACATTTTATCATGATATATAAGGTTTTAAAAGTGCATATGTTGTGAAACATTACATAAAGTTTGACTTCTAAAATATTTGTCTACTGGAATATGCTACTTCATCTAAACTTGAAGGTTAGACACTTAATGTATAGGATGATTATAACTACAAAGTATAACAGGACAAGAGAACGTTGAGCTGCTATTTTTGAAGACTATGAGGATTTAAAGGGACAGTAAAATCAGCTGATGGGTGAGAGCAGGTTAGTTACCATGGTTACTGATCAGCTGATTATGTCACCTGTGCTCTGGTTCTGCTATAATAAAAACCTGACCTGTTGTGGGTACTTGAGGACCGCGGTTGAGAAACACTGCTCTAGATTGTGCATGTTTATCACTCTATGGCAGAAATGATTGCAACAATGTAAAACATTATTGCAAACATTGTTCTAAAGACACTTGCACACTCTTGAGCACCCATGAACCTACCTAGGTTAACAATTCAGGATATCAAGAGAATTAAAGGGGCATGAAATACAATTGTTTTCTTTTATGATTCAGATACAGCATACAGTTTTAAACAACTTTCCAATTTACATCTTTTATTTCATTTACTAAGTTCTCTTGGTATCCTTTGCTGAAAAGGATACCTAGGTAGACTCAGGAGCTAGCTGCTGATTGGTGGCTGCACATATATACCTCTTTTCATTGGCTTACCAATGTGTTTAGCTAGCTCCCAGTAGGGCATTACTGCTGCTTCAATAAAAGATATCAAGAAAATTAAACAAAATTGATAACAGAAGTATATTGGAAAGTTATTTAAAAATGTATGTTCTATCTGAATCATGATATACATTTTTTGAGTTTCATGTCCCTTTAACCCTTTGAGTGCTAATGACTGCTCAGAGCCGTCACTAGCAGTCTCCCACCTTGAGGGAGATATGGGGGCTCCCACCCGCTCCTACCCCGGCGATCGTGCCTGTAGAGTGACAGGCATCGCCGGGGTTTCACGTTTTGCGTGGTGACGTCACACGCAATAACGTGATGACGTCACCAGGCAACTTTATTTATACTTAACAATGTTAAGTATAGGAGCAGGGGACATGCTGCTTAGAAGCCTGTATCTCAGGCATCTAAGCAGCTACAGACCCCCAAGACCCACCATTGGAAAGGTAATCGCCTAACCAACAGTGTAAGTCTTGGGGGTCTGAAAAAAAAAAAAAAAATGTTTCACAAAATAAAAAAAACATTAAAAAATCTTAGCACCCAGGTGGGAATGTGCTTAGCACTTAAAGGGTTAAAGGGACAGTCAAGTGCAAAATAATTTTTCATGATTCAGATAGGTCATGCAATTTTAAACAACTTTCCAATTTACTTTTATCACCAATTTTGCTTTGTTGCCTTGGTATTCTTAGTTGAAAGCTAAACCTAGAAGGCTCATATGCTAATTTTTTAGACCTTGAAGGCTGCCTCTAATATGAATGCATTTTTACAGTTTTTCACCACTAGAGGGGGTTAGTTCATGTGTGTCATATAGATAACATTGAGCTCATGCACGTGAAGTTAACTAGCAGTCAGTACTGATTTGATAAAATGCAAGTCTGTCAAAAGAACTGAAATAAGAAGGCAGTCTGCAGAGGTTTAGATACAAGGTAATCACAGAGGTAAAAGTGTAATTGTATTGGTTATGCAAAACTGGGGAATGGTTAATAAAGGGATTATCTATCCAACTTTTTTCTTTCATGATTTTAAACAACTTTCTAATTTACTTCTATTATCAAATTTTCTTCATTCTCTTGGTATCTTTTGTTGAAATGTAAGCTTAAGAAAGGGTCTATTTCTGGAGCACTATATGACAACAGTTTTGCAAGAATGTTATACATTTGCAAGAACACTAGAGGGAAGCACTATTTCCTGCCATGTAGTTCTCCAGATCCCTACCTAGGTATCTCTTCAACACACAATATCATGGGAATTAAAGGGACAGTCTAGGCCAAAATAAACTTTCAGGATTCAGATAGAGCATGTAATTTTAAACAATTTTCCAGTTTACTTTTATCACCAATTTTGTTTTGTTCTCTTGGTATTCTTAGTTGAAAGTTTAACCTAGGAGGTTCATATGCTAATTTCTTAGACCTTGAAGGCCACCTCTTTTCAGAATGCATTTTAACAGTTTTTCACCACTAGACAGTGTTTGTTCACGTATTTCATATAGATAACACTGTGCTCGTGCACGTGAAGTTATCTGGGAGCAGGCACTGATTGGCTAGACTGCAAGTCTGTCAAAAGAACTGAAATAAAGGGGCAGTTTGCAGAGGCTTAGATACAAGATAATCACAGAAGTAAAAAGTATATTAATATAACAGTGTTGGTTATGCAAAACTGGGGAATGGGTAATAAAGGGATTATCTATCTTTTAAAACAATAACAATTCTGGTGTAGACTGTACCTTTAAGCGAATGTTATATTCTGTCTAAATCACAAAAGAAAGTTTTTGGGTTTCATATTCCTTTAATTCAATTTAGACATTTCTGTTAATAATTGGCCTAAACATACATACATAGGGGTCGATTTATCAACCCCTTGGACCCGCTACGGCTGCAGGTTCTCACAGGAGAACCTGCAGTCCGTATTTAACAAGCATCAGTCATCAGACCGCTGCTTCCCTAACCTTTCGCCACCTCTTAGGTGGTAAATTTCAATCTCCCCAGACTCATGTGTCTGGGGAGATTGACAGCTCCTGCCCGTGCTTGATTGGCTGTGCACGGGCAGGGTGCATGACTGCATGCGAGTGCAAAATAGCGCTTGTGTGCAATGCTGAATTCCGGAAGCGGAATTCTGCCCACCAGAGGCGAGCTGCGGCGGACAGTGACGCATATGTGCGCCCCTGTCCACCGCAGCTTGATAAATCGACCCCATAATATCCTGCAAACACTATTTATTTTTTTATAACACTTCAACAATCTTTCATGCTTTTTTGTAAGAAAAAATTGTACAGTGCATTTGTTAATTGTTTACATATATTATGCTTCTGCAAAAAAAATATATATAAGGTCCCTTTAAGACAGATCTGACCTTTTTCATTAATGTATCCCTATGGATTTATTCCTATAAAAGACATGAGTATGTTACAGCAAATGATTGTAGAAAACATTAAATTATAAGAATTAGAAATGCAAATGCATATTAAACATATTTTTTTATATTTTCCATAAATATGTTTATAAAACATTTTCTTTGTGAACCTCCATAAACCAATCATTGAGACTTTTCTTTTCTAATATATATAATATAGGGGCCAATTAAAGACTTAACTGTTTCTTGATATATGAGCCTCACAGCTGGATATTTCTTTGTGCTAGATTAAATATGATTACCCCATGATGTTTTCTTTCTATATTATAAATAGCCACATTTAGGATTATTGTGCTGTAGAGAAAATGACCAGATGTGTAGGCTGAACCAACGATGAACAAGGAGTTTCTATGAATAGAGTTTCAAGCCTATTTTCCTGTTTTCCAAATGTTGCTATACAGAGCGAAGCATCTTTAAGATTTTGTCTATCCTTACGAGTTAATTGCTTATTTGAAGTACCCAATAATATATGTAAATTTTGAACTATGTGTCTTGCAAATGATTATGCAATATTTAACTAATTTCAGATGCCCCTTTCAGGTCTTTCCTCTTAGTAAAAACATTTTATCTATTTAATCAGTAAAAAAATGAATACGTTTTACATGGTACCCTTAATTGGAAGGCTAAAGCCAGTATGGGTCATCTGGGAGTGTAGCAATTACAGTTCGGACCAACCTCTCTGCTACAGCAAGCAAATTACTTTCTTCAGTCTGTTCAACAGCAAAAGCATCCCTCAATGTTTTTGCTACTCTGAGCAGAAACAGGCTGCTTAACGTAAGTTTGATAGTTCTTGACGCCAGCAACGCTTGCCCAGAACTAGCAGGTCTCTGTGTTCTATCCCAAGATGAATCTGAGCATAACTATTATTTGAATAAATTACTGTTTGTTCAATGAGTCCATATTCAGCCTAAGCCTATGGCAAAACTGTGCGATTAATACTTAAAGGGACACTGAACCCAAATTTTTTCTTTTGTGATTCAGATAGAGCATGCAATATTAAGCAACTTTCTAATTTACTCCTATTAGCAAATTTTATTTGTTCTCTTGCTATCTTTATTTGAAAAAGAAGGCATCTAAGTTTTTTGTTTATTTCAGTACTCTGGGCAGCACTTTTTTATTGGTGGATGAATTTATCCACCAATCAGCAAGGACAACCCAGGTTATTCACCAAAAATGGGCCGGCATCTAAACTTACATTCTTGCAGTTCAAATAAAGATAGCAAGAGAATGAAGAAAATTTGATAATAGGAGTAAATTAGAAAGTTGCTTAAAATGTCATGCGCTATCTGAATCACAAAAGAAAAAATTTGGGTACAGTGTCCCTTTAAAGGTTACAATTTTCTCATATGTATCTCAATTCAAAGTTGGCTCAATATATATTGCAACATTATCAGTTAGAGTTAGAGGAACAGTCTACTCCAGAATTGTTATTGTTTAAAAAGATAGATAATCCCTTTATTACCCATTCCTCAGTTTTGCATAACCAACACTGTTATATTAATATACTTTTTACCTTTGTGATTATCTTGTTTCTAAGCTTCTACAGACTGCCCCCTTATCTCAGTTATTAGGACAGACATGCAGTTTAGGCAATCAGTGCTGACTGTTAAATAACTCCACGGAAGTGAGCACAATGCTATCTATATGACACATATGAACTTGCAGTGTCTGTCAAAATTTACTGAGATAAGAGGCAGTTCAACGTCTTATAAATTAGCATATGAGCCTAGCTAGCTTTAGCTTTCCACAAAGAATACCAAGAGAGCAAAACAAATTTGATGATAAAAGTAAATTGGAAAGTTGTTTACCATTACATGCCCTGTTGGAATCATGAAAGTTTAGTTTGACTAGACTGTCCCTTTAAGTTTTGCTTTACAGAAATAGTAGCTATTGTACAGACTTCAAATGAATGTGGTGTTAAAAGGGATAGAGCATGCAATTTTAAAGGTATATTAAACAGTGTCAGATTGTAATATAAAAAGTTTAACTATTTGTAGTTTGCTAAATATGTTATTTATTTTGTCCTTTTTTTCTTGTAACTTAACTCTGAAATTTGTTGTTTTTCTAAATTCCCCTGAGTTTCTATAAAATAACAGACATTGCCATGTTTAAACTAGTTTACTTTTATTGCTGCTTTTCTATCTGTCCCCAATTGTCCTCAGCAGAAGAGATAGATAAGGGGAAAACTTAATTTCAAACATGGAGGTGTCCATTACTTTATAGAAACTAAAACTTTTACACTTATATCTTCAATATTTAAATCACTAATATGAATGAAAAACATACTTCTGTATATTATTATAAGGCTAATCTTTGCTTTGAATAGATCATTAAGTCTAGTATGTATTTATTGTATAATATCCATTTACGAGATATTTCAAAATACTTTCATTTTCGAGTGATCAAATTTACATTGTTCCCTTCGTATCCTTTGCTGAAAAGAAAAAAGATTACAACTCATGTAGGTATATGAGTTTGTGTTTGGCTGACTACTGTCATGGGATACAGGGGTCAGATGAATTAAATAAAAAAAAATGAATTCTAAGTAAGCATTATTGCATTGACTTTTCAATGTGCATACAGTATGTTGACTATGCAATTCCACTGTATTTAATGGTGGCTTAACCAACTAGTTTGGGGAATTTAGATCTGTTTCAATTAATTTGTTGTCTCTTTGTATTATAAAATGGAATGATCAAAATAAGTTACATAAGAAAAATAACAAACTACAGGAACGTATAATAATTTGATACACCAGTTCTGCGCATGGCAAATTTGCTTAAAATTTGCAGTCCCTCCCCAGCTGCAGTAAGTTTAATTTTAAAGGGTTAAAATCAGAAAGAGAACACCACGGAGAACACCTTTGAACAGCTGGATAACTTCAGGTGCATGGGGAGGGGTACAGAATATATCTCTAATCGGATAGTCATTGGGCAACAGAATAAATATGATCCTTTATGTTAGTCTCCTACCTCCCTAGTGCAGGTACATTTTTCTTTCTTTGGACATTTTTAGTCCTATCTCTGGTCTCTCAAATTAATAATTAGCTCACTTGGGATTCTGACAGTTCCACCACTGTGATCACTCACTGTTATCACAAACTGAGCAGTGGCGGTTCCAGAAAACTCATTATGGTGGAGTCACAGGTGTGCCACAAGTGGGGACAGGGTGTGCGGAGACGGAGTTACAGGTGATAGATGGGCAGGGGGAGGTGGAGTCACAGGTGTTTGTGGGCAGAGCCAGATGGTCCAAGGATGTTATTAGGTAGTTGTGGGAATTGGTTTACCTTAAAAAGTAGGGCAGGGAGAAGTAATTTTTACCTTTTTTTTTAAACCCACAAATTGACTCACAAAAGAGAAAAAAATGTGTTTCATGTCCCTTTTTAGAAAGAGCACTTTACATTTTAAACAACTTTTCAACTTATAACATGGGGGGTACAGAAGGAACCAGGCAGACCATTGATATATTAATAATACTAATCTGAGATTGGCACCTCTAGGCAGATAAATCTGCAAGAGTAAGGTCTATATAAAACTACGGTGCAAACCCTTTATAATCATATAGATAATAATCAATCAGAGGGTAAGGCACATACATACATGTGTCAAAAAGACAAGGAATACAGCACTTAGATATAGCACCTCCACCAAGTGATTATATGTTGCAGCTTTTAAGAATGGCATCAGACTCACAGAGTACACATAAACAGTTTAATGTATATTGTATACATCAAAAAATAAGGAATAAACATTAATTCATACAGGAGTCTATTCCCATAAAGTGACTGGTTACAATGATTATTAACACCACGAGATAAAGACTAAGTGCCGTTGTAACAGCTATCAAAATGAATACCTCAGTGAACAGCTTAACCCCATCTGAACACCTAGACCCCCCAGAAAGTTCCAAAGGGGTAAAACTAGGACAGATATGTGTGGGGATAACAGGCTAAAAAAACACGATTTAGGCAAGGTACACAGGCATCATATAGCGGACTATATAGTGGAATAGAAAATGAGAAATAGAACTGAGAACACTACACCCCCTACTTACCCTAGAACCCCCTTGTAACACCCAAGGGAGCTATACCTGGGAAGTATAATACCTGGGGATCTAAGTGTCTCAGTATTTATTTCCTGATTAAACATTTAATACAAGGAAATTCATGTCTCAGTAATAGAACACAGTATAACACCCAACTTCTGTAGTGCTATACATACAGTTGTAGAACCCAGAATATGTTAGTGGGGCTTGATCCAATCTGGACTCCACATTTAAAAAGCACAGTCACTGTGTGAGCCGTTAAGCTAGACCACAGCTTCTCATCCTCCTCTGTGTGTAAGCGGCAAATGCAGTTATGTAATCAAGTTACCGTACTTCATACAGGGGCAGGACAGCCATGTCAAGTCGAACATCACCGGTGCAGCAAACGATCCATCCAGAGTTGTGTCCGGTATCCACAAGATGCCAAAAAGTAAATCCTTGTATGGTTACTCTGTTCCACACTTAGCGTCAGAGCTCCATCACGCTCTCACTCAGAGAAAATAATCACGTGGCGCGGCCAACCAATGCCAACGCACATTTCACCCCCCCATCATAAAGTGGGACAGGGCTTCCTCAGGGCTGATTGCGTATCCTCATTTGCACTGTTTAAAGGGACATAATACTCATAGGCTAAATCACTTGAAACTGATGCAGTATAACTGTAAAAAGCTGAGAGGAAAATATCACCTGAGCATCTCTATGTAAAAATGGAAGATATTTTACCTCACAATTTCCTCAGCTCAGCAGAGTAAGTTCTGTGTAAAAAGTTATACTCAGCTGCTGTCCAGCTGCAGGTAAAAAAAAAAAAAAAAAATTTAAGAAATGAACAGCAGCCAATCAGCATCAACAGTGCTGAGGTCATGAACTCTTTTACTGTGATCTCATGAGATTTCACTTAACTCTCATGAGATTTTATAGTACACTTCCTTAAACTGAATAGGGAAATAAAATGAGTGTGCACGAAAGCTCACTCCCTTAGCTGTCCCGGGACAGTCATACTGATTTGCTGCTTAGAAATTCTTTACAATGGGATGTGGCTACTGATGAATTTTTGAGGTAAAATATATTTCTTTTTCACATAGAGATGTTCAGGTGATATTTTCTAGTCAGCTTTTTACAGCCATGCTGCATCACTTTCAAGTGTTTTAACATTTGGTTATCATGGCCCTTTAAGTGCTCCTAGCTACTCCGCCCTATGTTTGGGTGAAGATTCTGATTGGTGGGTTAAATTCTTTACATAAATTACATCACAGCTTATTTATTTGTTAATTCTCATAGATACATTCTATCTACTGAAATTCTAAGCCTTAGTAGTTGTGATACAAATTAACACAGTGAGTCTGTTTTTAACTCCATCAGATGAATACAGCATTACCAATTAAAGGATTGTAAACTACGTGTCTAATGTAAGCTGCTGAGACTGACTGTCAATAGTTTCAGTCATCCAAATTAGAG
Organism: Bombina bombina; assembly: GCF_027579735.1. Classification (NCBI taxonomy): domain Eukaryota; kingdom Metazoa; phylum Chordata; class Amphibia; order Anura; family Bombinatoridae; genus Bombina; species Bombina bombina. The sequence goes on from NC_069506.1 coordinate 54,848,508, forward strand.
CAGCTAATTATAGACTTTATATTTACGACTATATAGTATTTATTATTCTTAGTTCTTTAATTCTTTAATGTTGAAACCAAGGATCATGACTAAAATGGCTTACATATCCTATCTCCAATATTTTAACCAGTTTGTTGGAATACACAGACAAGGTAGTTAAGAAGAACCCAGGAAACATGCATAGTCTAATTTTTCATTTAGGCCAATATGATTAAACTTGCAGGCTACACATCTCCCACATGGGTAATTACCAACTGTCTTTTGACTCGAGAGCCAATCTGAAACAGGTGGTCTAGATACATATTTGCTTTTAACCAATTTATCTCTGAGGTACGGTGCTTTTCTCGCTGTCAAGAGGGGAAACTCTCCTACCTCTTTTTCCATATCCTCGTCACTAGTAAGAACCTTCCAATGTCTATTGAGAATATTTCTCAATACTTGCCAATGGCAATTAAATTTAGTTACGAGTCGTATTGTATTTGCAGGTTCTTTCTTTTTTGAAAATAAAAGTTGATCCCTATCTATTTTCCTGGCTTTATTTCTAGCTCCTGCTATTATTCATCTGGGGTATCCTCTATCTAAAAATATTTTCTCCATTTTATCTGCATGAAATTCAAATTTAGATAAAATTCAAATTTAGATTTAGATGAAAAATCCCTGCGTAACCGGATGGTCCAAGGATGTTATTAGGTAGTTGTGGGAATTGGTTTGCCTTAAAAAGTAGGGGCAGGGAGTAGTAATTTTTACCTTTATTTAATACCCACAAATTGACTCACAAAAAAGAAAAAAATGTGTTTCATGTCCCTTTAAAGGGACATAAAACACATTTTTATATTCTGTTGGTGATTCAATTAGACCATACCGTTTTAAACGGTATTATCTCATTTGTTTCAATCTCTTGATATCAGTTGTTGAAAAGCCTAAATGTGCTCAGTAGCTGCTGATTATTGGCTGCACATAGATGCCTCTCGTTATTGGCTCATCCATTGCTATTTCTTCACCAAAGGATACCTAAAGAATGAAGCAAATTGGAATGTTGTTTAAAATTGTATTTTCTGTCTGAATCATGAGAGACAAAAATTGTGTTTCATGTCCCTTTAAAGGGACATAAAACACATTTTTATAATCTGTTGGTGATTCAATTAGACCATACCGTTTTAAACAACTTTCCAATTTAATTATTTTATCTAATTTGCTTCAAAATTTGAAGCAAAATTGATAATAGAAGTAAATTAGAAAGTTGACTACAAAAGTATGCTCTATCTTAATCTGAAAGGAAAAACTTTGTGTTTCACATCCCTTTAATGCAATGGGGGAGCAAAATAGAAGATTAGGGGGGTGCTCAATCCTTACTCCCCCAGAACCCCCACAGCAACTGAGAGACCCTTTATTGTGCTACAATTCTAGGTCACGTGAGTCACTGTTTTGTTACATTTCTTTTCAAATTGGCAACATAATATGTATTTGGCTTGACCCGTATGGGCGTGTATTGTTGGTATTCTTTTTTTAAACTTGTTTGTTAGAAATTTGAATGAGACTGAATTTGAAACATATTTATCTTACTGCAAAAAAAAAATAATCATTCAAATGACTCATCTAACTAATCAGAATAGAGACACAGTGGTTGTTCCTGCTGCAAAGAAAGACAATCCGCAAACAGTCATGCAGGTAAAAACTGACTTTATTTAAAGTCAGGATGTTCCCATCTGTTCCTAGCTCTCTCCCGAGCTTGCATGTACCCTTTCAAGTTTGTGACTTTAAATAAAGTCAGTTTTTACCTGCATGACTGTTTGCGCGGATTGTCTTTCTTTGCAGCAGGTACAATCACTGTGCTTCATATTGGATTTCTCTCCTAGGAGACAGGGGAGTGTCTCCTCACCTGCTTGCAAGAAGCCTTGTTGTCAGCCCGCAGAGCGGAATCAGCAGAAAAAGGTAAAAATACTCTGCAATTAGTGTTATACGTTAACGGCACTTATACGCTTAATATTCTGCTTACCTCATTGACAAGACTGACAAGGGACATGTATGATACATACGAATTGCACCAACATTAACTCACAACCTGAGAAGTGACGACACGTACAGATTGGTTAATAATATTACCTTTACAACGTAATAATAAGTGCAAATCGTAAATTCAGTGTGCAGATAGCGTGTTCTGCTGAATGTAATCAGAATAGAGTCCAGAAAATATATCTACAGGACATGAAATTTCCAGTAGTCCCAGACGACTTAGAAATTGCAGCGGATGACTGAGAAATTTGACTTTTTCCTATCTTTAACATTGGGTGGACTAGTAACTTTTTCCTCTGGCCTAGTAGCTTTTAACAAAAAAATATTTATATATACACAGCACTTTGCCAGCCTCAGAGTTCATGTGCAAATTGGGATAGAGTAGCTGCTATACCCCATGCATCATAGATATCAAACAAAATCCCACAGTACCAATTCTTTATTGGAACATGGATGTCCACCAGACAGGCGATGTTTCGGGTCTATTAACCCTTAATCATGCCATGAATTGATCATAACTACATGGTGCTGTGGGATTTTAATTGATATCTAGTAGCTTTTAACCCCTGACTAGTAAGCAATAGTGATATTTTTCCATATATATACTGTATATATATATATACACACACATATATATATATATATATATATATATATATATATATATATATAAAGAGAGAGAGAGAGAGAGAGAGAGAAAGAGAGAGAAAGAGAGAGAGAGGAGTATATATATATATATATATATATTATTTTTTAAAATAAAAAGATGTTGACACTTTGATGTGATGTATTGTCATCCACTATGGACAGCCAACAAAAACATATTCTTACAATAAAACCATCCGTATCCACTGAGAAACTACACTGCTTTTTATATTTATTTAATAGGCATTTAATGGCCAGCTTGTAAATAGATTAATCCACCGTCTCATCTCTTGCAGTCCGTTGCACTGGTAATAAAAGACCTGTAATACTATACATCGATTTTAATTTATTGCAGACCATTATAGGTTGTTATTTTGTGAGTGGTTATATAACACAGATTAAGGTACTAAATTTACTTTTATAATTAATATAAATAGTAAAATAAAAAACGAAATTGTAGTTGAAGTTAGTAAATCATATTATGTAGGACTTTAGGTGAGCTGATGCAATCAAACTACGGATGGGAACAAAATTCAACACACAACTATTCAAGATTTATTACATAAATTTTACATAACTGGTTGCGCCTTTGAAGGCTTTTGTAATACAGGGAAAATAAATGCGCAACCAATCCACTCATTATATAAATAAAATCTTATATATGTTTTATCAGATGTTTGAAACCGTCCCAAAACATATTTTAAAGCTAAAAGGAAAATACTTTTAAAGGTTACATCTAAGAAGTGACTGATTCAAAACAAAGCACATGATTTTAAATAGATATTTCTAGATATGTCCATTTGTCCAGCGCAGGTCTTAATGAATGGGTAAGAAGGCGCTGGCAAGCCACTTTAAGCTCTTTTTAAAGTCAAATATAGTCTTGTGAAAGTGCAACACACAGAGATCTGGATTCGCACCGGAAGTGCATAAATGCACATATCTAGATATTTCTGTGTTCCAGGCTTATTGGTAAGTATTAGTTATGTACACACAATACTAATTCCAATACCTGCATTTCCCTAGCACAATAAAAGTTGCTGACTCAGTTGTATGCTATGAATTGGCAAATGTGTGGACAACCAATATTCTATTTCGGTAGTGATAGTATTTAATATATTTTATATTCATATACAATATTCTGAAATCCAAACTATTTTGAAATCCAAACATTTTCCATTCCCAAGCAGTTTAAATAACGGGTTTTGTACCCGTGTATATAAAATATTAGAACTAACATAATTCTTATTTATGAGTGTGTATTTTGCATGTTTTAAAGTTGTTCCGCATTTGGTAATACTAGTTGTAAAGGGCATTAGAGTGAGTCAAAAGAGTCTATTAACAACAGCATAAGACAAGCTAAAAACTACACTCATTGTAAATTATGAGCAAATTGTCATTCGCCAAAAACAAAATTTTTAATGCATGCAATATCAACTTGGCCTATGTGTTTAAGCCCTTCACGGTCCCATTCAAAAGAAGCAATTGTGGTGAGCAAATCTGGAATGGCATAACCCTGTATCCATTGATCAATCGCTGTATACAGATCAGGAATTACTCAAGAGTATGGTTGCTGCAGGATTTAGTTAGGGGTGAATATCACAGCAATAATAAAATGTTCTAACACATTACAATATTTTACTTTTGCACTAGTATATCCAATTAAGTTACAATGTAATCATCCATAAAATGTTTAATTAGTGAAAATAAAACTTTTTATTGTTTGTTATTATTGTGCTTGCTTTTACTGTAGGATACATCTGTAAATTGTGCTTGTCTTACTCCCTTCATGGAAGTTGGAATGCTTCCATT